>NW_020664801.1:29019-71965 GCF_002925995.2 Terrapene triunguis | reverse complement strand
CTGTCTTGTAAACAGATATATATACCCAGATATGCAGGGCTATTAATATTGGCTATAAGTACAGCGCTCACAGCAAGCTCAGCAGTTTGTCAAACGCTTCACATGGCAAACCGTCCCACCAGAATATTGAATGTAGGGCATGAAGGAGGGGAAGATTTAATAACCCCCACATCTGCTCTTTTGAGCTGGGAGGAGAATCTGGAGTGCGGCAGGCCATCCTGCAAACTGAACATTGTACTCCTGACCCTTCCCGTCCTGAAGGACAGATGTGTGTGCACAGACATGCTCTTCCTGATTCACTGACCAGGGCAGAGCTGGTTACCTCATGCAGGTCAGCTAATGTCATCTGTGGTCTTAACACCCTCTCTTTACCTCTATTGGCAATGGCAGCTGAACCTTTTATGCCCATTTAATGATCCCTGGCAGTTGTACTAATAAGGATACAAGTATTTGAAAGCTGTAGGCACACCTAGGGGTGAGATGACAACCACATGGTGAAAATTAAAAGCTACATACAGATGTGTAGGATTTGTGCTGCTATCTGCATGCATATCAGAGAGGACAAAGGTCTCCTGCATCAGACCTGTGTGGATAGTTCTTTCTTTGCTTGTCTTATTGCCTTATCACAGCTCTGTGCCCTTTGGGTCACCTCCCTGAGCATAGAAAAGGGAAGATCCATCTGTTCCCCAAAGCCTGGGGTTCTGGGATTTCCCTGGCAAGGAGGACTCCCCCAAAAGACAGCTGTATTTTCAATTCAGAAAACAGGTACCTGTGCATCACTTTCGGCCCACCCCATGGAACTAGTTCAGGAATCCTGGCTTGTGTCCTCAGACTCTAGATTGTCTCAGTGGGATTGCTACTAAATACCTTTTTATGTGGCTCCCAACCTATGTTAATGGGCATCACGGAGCCCAGCAAACATGGAAGGGAAGTGCAGGGACCTTTGGCACATGGAGTCTATCACAGCTCTTCCAATGGAAGGATTCCACACCAAGGGAGAAATAGCCTGAGGCGCCCTCTCTGTCGCTGTATCTCGCGTATTTGTCAGTCTCTAGTTTCTAAGCCCTGATTTTCCTCCCACCACAGAGGAGTTGGGAGAAATCTTGGAAAGCTGGTTGGATTGGGTGTGGCGTGTGATCTGACTAACTGGACCAGGGCCTCTAAAGATACCATGGGAGGTCCTCATTGCTTTGCAGCCCTGAAAATGCTTGTCACTGTTCTAGTCTAGTGAGTCTTGTTCTCCCAGTGAGTGGGAGTAAGGGACTCTCCCACCTGCATGTTACAGCTAGCAGAACATTCAGTAGGGGAGTGATAATGGAATATGGAGTCTTGTGCTCCTAGGTGACTGGTTTAAATCCAGCCCTGGTTGGTAGTGACTGAAAAAATCTTATTTACTGTCTTACTGGCTTTCAGTGACCCGTGTGTGAAACAAATTTGTTGGGTTACAGTCCAGTTCCCACGAGTCAAGCATCCATGTCACTGACCCCCATACGGACACTAACTGGTGCCTTAGCTGACAGCCTCAACAGAGACAGCAATGACCCATAGATTCCAAGGTCTGAAGGGGCCGCTGTGATCATCTAATCTGCTCTCCTGTAGAACACAGGCCAGAGAAAGTCCCCAAAATAATTCAAATCAGCTGCAGAAAACTGACTTCCCGTCTCGTCTCAAATAAAGGCTGAGGATGTTTCCAGGAGAGGGAAGCTTGCACTGCCAGTCCTGTTCAGAGCATATTTACAGTAGCACAAAACGTGCTTCATTAACAATTGTGTTTTTAAAAACCTCAAGGTTCCTTTACTCTTGTTCTTAGTCAGCACATGGCTGTGGCTGGGAGGATCAGGGAAACCCACAGAAGCCAGTTAGCTAATGAAACCTCTGAAACACCAGCTCAAACTAACTTTTTTGTAAGAGAGGCAAATTTTGAGCTTCCCTGAGAATGTGGAACTTGCAAGGTTATTGTGAGCTCTGTGGCGCTTTTAGTTCTGTGTTTGTGTAGCACCTAGTACAAAGGGGTCCTGGTCCGGGAGGACTAAGGCTGCGTGGTCCTGCCACAATATAAATAATGTGTGGTTGCTTTGAGCTGAGGGGATGTGTGGAGAGGGAGAAGAGCTCTCAGAAATGGTCCGTTTGTGAGGACTTGCACTGGGTAATCAGTAAAACAATCTGTATCACTGGTTACTGATGAAATTCTTGAAATATATTGAATCTTGCTTCCTTCTTCAAGGTGACCCTTCGGCACATCTCACTCACGCTGCCTGTGTATAAATGGCGTAAAGGGATCCCCCAGGCTAGCTTAGATTTTGCAATAAGCGTTCTTTCTCTCTCCTGTTATTGCTAAGAGTGGAGCAATATGATAGAGGCGTGGTAATTGCTCCATAATTAAAGTTGCAGCTGACTTTGCATTTTTGGCCTTGCCATTAAAATCTGCCAAGTAACTTACTGTATGGGGCCAATGTGACTTTAAGTATAACTTTTCTACCAGACTGGCAGTGAATTGGATGGGATTTCTGTGATAAGGAGGTGCTCAGAGTTCAAAAAGTCTTAATGTTTTTGTGCCAGTTCGTAGCAAAAAGCAGGAGAGAAATAATTTGGCTTGCTGGAGTCCCCTCAGTGAGACCTAGTGACCAAATCGATTGAGTTGATTTAAAATCTACTTTCAGGGGATTAGTAAACTCTTACTCTCGAGTGTGCAGCTTTCTATAGATCGCTCGTCGCCAACTTTGGTCCAGGTCATTCAGTGCCTGCTGGAGAAGACTTAAGCTTTTCATTTTCTTAAAATGTCTCTAGCCCTTTTTCATGCCAAGGGAGCTCAAAATGTAACCTAATCGCTAAGGAAGACTTGTCAATGGAAACGAGGATTTCCCACCCAAAGGCACTCATGATGGGGAGACTTCCCATCTTGGCCAGGGGTGTGTGTGTGTGTGTGTGTGTGGCGTGAGAACTGGGCGTGTGTGGGGTGGCTTGTCAGGCCTGCAGGAAGGGAGATGGCCCATTGAGCCTTGGGAGGGTTGTTATGCATGCACACTTGAGCTTTAGTTGGCTCTGTAGCCCCCTTGTGAGCCTTCTGATGGGAGACTCCTCTTCATGCTGGATCTCCTGCTAGGATCAGCTGGGCCTATCTCACCTAATCAATTTGCTGCCATCACAGGCACTTTGGTCTCTCTTGGTCTCCTGAGGACTGAAGTGCTTTGGTCTAACTGAAATTACTGGGCTCAGTATTGAGGTATCTGGGTGAAATGGAATAGCCTGTGCTCTCCAGGTCAGACTGGATGATTTAATGGTCCCTTCTGGCCCGAAACTATGAAACTCTGCCTGGTCTGTGTTTTATCTTCTTGTGCCTTTAGAAGACAAGCTCTTCAGGACAGGGAGACTGTCAGTTGGGCACATCAGACCCACTGAACAGTTGGATCTACCTCCAGGGAATTATAGTGGTGAAGCTGCCTACATGACCTTTACCAGCTAATATTTCAAGTCTTCTGGAGCTAACAATCAATGCATTATCTCCCACTTCTGCATACTAATGTACTGCTGGCTTCACCTCTTTGAGACAGTGTAAAGTAATGGCTGTTGTGGTAATACTGTCAAAGCATATGGGAGTCAAGTAGTGGGGGGAGGAGCAAGAGGGTAATCAGAATGATGTGACTTCCTCCCACCTCTAGCTGGTCATGAGGCGTTAACCTTGGAAGTATCAAATCTCATTTGAAAGCTGATGGTCTGGGGATCTCAGCTTGCAAACAACATAAAGCACTTGTTACTAGGCCTGAATGTAGCAATGTATATAGAGGACCAAAAATTAGGTGGGACAGCACACTTCCAGGAGGACAGCATATCCAGTATATAATGAGCTGTGGTAACAGATACTGACCTCCACAGTCTTTGGAGTCATCAGTTAGATAGCTAAGTTTAAACTCCCCAGCATGCCAAGGTCCAGTGCTTGGGTACTGGGAAGCTTGGCGCTTCCTGCAAGGACTTTCTTTGCTGAGCAGCCTGGGAATTAAAGTCCTGGATGAATCACAGTGTGCAAACAACTGTCAAACAGTGTCACTTTAACAACAACTGATGGCCCCCTTGCCTTTGTATTCCTCGAACAACCCCTCCCCTAATGCAAGGTTCAGGGTGCATGAAAAGAGTTTTAAAAATCTTTTAAAGACAGAAAAACTGTTTAAGATGCCAAAGTATTAAGTGTGGAATTGGGTGTCTAACTCTACTCCAGATGAAAGAAGAAAAGGGTCTTCCAAACATTGACTCTATTCTCTCTTTGCTGCTTTGCGGTGTGTAAAGGCCTGGAAGGTCAGGAGGTTTGGATTTTTTTTTTTTTTGAATACTCTATTACCTTTGAAATGTTGGGTACGTCTGTCTGGTCTCTCCTGGTTTTGCTTGAGGACTCACTGGTAGTCCCAGAAATGGGGAGCTTGAAGATTCCTGTGTGAGGGTTTTAAGAGACCAACAGTCAGAATAAAAATCACTGCCCCGATTAGTCAGTTGGGATTCTCTGTTTTGGTATGTGTAGTGTCTTCATCTGCCCAGTTCCCCACTTCTTAGTACACGACCTAACTTGTAATATTAAAACCTGACAGAGCCCCCTTCGGTGTCTCTCTACATCCCAGAGAAACAAAAGGAACACACATTTCCCCCCCCTCTTCTCTGGTCACCTTGACAAATTCTCTGGAGGAGGTAATTTTAATCTTTTCTGTGGCTAGAACATAATAATAATTCTGGGATTTCTTGATGGAAGTGCTGCTTGGTAGCCTCTCCCTAGCTGCTCCACATCCGGCAGCTCCTGTTAATGCTGCCTAAGGATTAACCTGCTTGTGGGTTGCAGCATTTGCCTTAGCAATACAACTTCAAAAGCCAGTGCAATGCCACTGCTCATGGAGAGCCGCTGATGAGGCTAGAACTAAGGTGGTAAGTGGCCCTAGGAATGCAGTAGAGTGATGAGACATTTAAAGACAAACTCACAACTGGTATTACTTCTCCCAGAAGCTTCAACCAGCGTCTCTGTCCTATTGTTAGTGTAGCCAGTTAGAAACTGTGCAGACCAGTGTGGAATTTGAGATCAGGCACCTGACTGGGAGTCAGGAGACTGGCTTTGCCACTGACGCCTCATGTACCAGTCACTTCACTGTCTCCTTGCCTCCATTTACCCATCTGTTAAATGGGGATAACAATACCGACCTTTGTAAAGTGTGCTGCGATCCCAAGATGTAAAGCCCCTCTAAGTGCCAAGTATTAATAGAATTTGGTTGCAGTTTTTGGGGTGGGATTGTCAAAAACTCCTGCTCTAAAAACTAACTCTTAAATCCCACACTTCTCCTGTATCCAAAATATTGATAAGCTCCTCAGGGAGAGGAGCAATGCACAATGGATGGGATCCCACCTGGGCAAACACAGGGTTTTGAGTTGAATTGTGAGCCCCATGTGCTTCTTGGAAATCTACAAGGAGCAGGGTGCTTGTGAATATCAGTGCCCTGTTCATGGGTGCATATCGGTCTGATGGAGCAGGTAAAACGTGGTGCCCACAGCCAAACACGTTTGGTTGGTCTGGCTTACATCTCTTTGGCGGATGCTGTTCTTTTAATGCTATTGCCCCACAGCAAATAAAGATCAAGTGAGGTCCTTTTCTGTGGTTGCCCTCAGTGCTCTGCTCCTGCCAATGCTTCATCTCTAATCCTCTTGCCGACACTGGTACTGCAGGCAGAGGAGGAGGGTGCCTTGTGAATCAACCTGCCGGCAGGGGGTTGGTAAACTTCAGGTGCTTGTTCCTAGCAGAGAGGCCTTGAATTTGGCAAATCAAAGGGACACACTCTCAACTGTTTTTTTTAAATAGGTGCTGTAAACAGAAAGGTCTTTTCCTCGTTGTCATTACTTCCCCTGGAACAGTTAATTAAATTGCACTTGTCACTAATCTGTTCCCTTTGCATTTCTTGCTGCTCAGACAACAAAAGTGATTTCAATCAGTTTGTGCAGTTCATATAGTCCCTTTCACCTTCAGGTGATTAGTAGCAATGGCTGAGTTGCAAACACCACCGGTAATGCGCATTCTTAAAACAAAAAGAACGAGGAGTACCTGTGGCACCTTAGGGTACGTCTATACTTACCTGCTGGTTTGGCGGCAAGCAATTGATCTTCTGGGATTGATTTATCGCGTCTTGTCTAGACGCGATAAATCGATCCCGGAAGTGCTCGCCGTCGACGCCGGTAATCCTGCTCCGCGAGAGGAGTAGGCGGAGTCGACGGGGGAGCCTGCCTGCCGCGTGTGGACCCGCGGTAAGTACCTTTAAGTTCGAACTAAGATACTTCGACTTCAGCTACGTTATTCACGTAGCTGAAGTTGCGTATCTTAGTTCGAACTGGGGGCTTAGTGTGGACCAGCCCTAAGAGACTAATAAATTAAAAACTATTTCCCCATACTAATTTTCCCCCTACTGTTCCACCTTCTTGTCAACTGTTGGAAATGGGCCATCCTGATTATCACTACAAAAGTTTTTTTTTCTCCTGCTGATAATATCCCACCTTAATTGTTAGAGTTGGTATGGCAACACCCATTTTTTTCATGTTCTCTGTGTGTATATATATCTTCCTACTGTATGTTCCACTCCATGCATGTGATGAAGTGGGTTTTAGCCCACGAAAGCTTATGCTCAAATAAATTTGTTAGTCTCTAAGGCAGGGGTGGGCAAACTACGGCGGCTTGTGGGACCATCCTGCCCAGCCCCTGAGCTCCTGGCCCAGGAGGCTCGCCCCCGGCCCCTCCCCTGCTGTCCCTCCTCCCCCGCAGCCTCAGCTCGCTCGCTCCGCTGCCGGTGCAGCGCTCTGGGCGGTGGGGCTGTGAGCTCCTGGGGCAGCGCAGCTGCAGAGCCCAGCCTGACCCGGTCTCTGTGCTGAATGGTGGCGGCAGTGGCGCAGCTGTAGCACCGCCAGCCACTGGTGCTCCAGGCAGCACAGTAAGGGGGCACGGAGCAGGGGGGGTTGGATAGAGGGTAGGGGAGTTTGGGGTGGTGGTCAGGGGGCGGGGGTGTGGATAGGGGTTGGGGCAGTCGGGGGGTGGAATAAGGGGTTGAATGGGGGCAGGGGTCCTGGGGGGGGCAGTCAGGAAAGAAGGGGGTTCGATGGGGCAGCAGGGGGCAGTCAGGAGACAGGGAGAAGGGGTGTGTGGATGGGGCAGGGGTCCCAGGGGGGCCATCAGGGAACGGGGGGGCCCCCCCCCCAACCGGCCCTCCATACAATTTCCGAAACCCGATGCCGCCATCAGGGCAAAAAGTTTGCCCGCCCCTGCTCTAAGGTGCCACAAGTACTCCTCGTTCTTTTTGCTGATACAGACTAACACGGCTACACTCTGAAACCATTCTTAAAACAGTTATTTGCACTTTAAAAGAAAAATGTTTCCATGTTTCTGTAAGTTATATAAAAGCTTGTTGTTATCATTGGCTGTTTCATAAGTGCTCCAGGCCAGGGATTGTCTCTCGCTTGTGTCTGTAGCGTGCCTACCACAGTGGGGGTCTTATGTACTACAGCACCAACCAAGAATATCTCTACCTTGATGTGATGGGAAGGTTAGTGTGTAATTACTCCTCAGATCCAGATGAGGGTGTTGGAGTCCCTTTAGCACTTGGTCATCCATGTGGACGCAAGAGGTTGCTGTTGGCTGTTTGATGCCAATCAGATGTTTTTTGATTTATTCTATTTTCAGTTAGGTCCTATCCTGCTTTGGCGTAGCATGGTATTTAGCAGTAAAAGCCCTCCTGAAACAGGAGCCCAGCTTGATAAGCATTTATGTAAACTATAGAGATGGGCCTGGGTTTTTTTTTTTTTTTTTAATGCTTTTGGCTATCTGCACCGCTTGGGATCAGTGGCTCCATAGAAAGCAGGGTGCTGGGGAGTGGACACAGCTGCCTAATTCCAAAATACCGTCACGCCTGGATTCTGACATTTGACAGAGCCTCTGAGCACAGTGTCTCCCCAAACACCAGGACTGCCCCTGATCCAGGGCCCATCTCTGCTGGCTCTGTCTTGTTCTGGTTTTCATACCCCCTGAAGATGCTGCTGGCTGGTGAAATTGACAACTGACTGGCTGAGCGCACGTGCCTATCGGGAATACATCCTCCCCCAAAGCCTGTTACATGTTAACCTGCTGCTCTCTCCCACCTGAGACCCCCCACTTCTGCAAGTGTCCTTGAGCCAGTCCTCTCCTGTCAGCAGAGTCCAGTTGGAGAGGCAGGCACCCTTTTCTCTTGCCTTGCCATCGCGCCCACTGAAATCATCCTGAGCATCGGTGGTCCAACGGTGGCAGGTGCTAGCCGAGAACTTTGGAGAGCCCGTTTCATTTCCTTGCTCTGCTGCTGACTTTCTGCATGACCTTGGACAAGTCACTTAGTCTCTCTGTGTCTCAGTTCCCCATCTGTATAATGGGGATAATGGCACTGCCCTGCCTCACAGAGGGACTGTGAGGATCAATAAATTAAAGATTGTGAGATGCTGGGGTACCATGGTAACAGGGGCCAGATAAGTACCAGCTAAGATGTCTCCTCACCCCTTGCTTACCCTGGACTTCAGGACTCTTTCCACAATCAGTTATGTGATTGCTCAGAAAGACCCTCTTGCCAGAAAATGTCTCTGGCTAAGGCTTGTGCCGGGGTTTCCGTCATTGCTGCCCTCCGCAGAGTCGTGTAACCGTGCTTTGCTCCCAAGCTCTGCCAAGACAAACACCTGTTGCTTGCTATAAATTGAGAGCCTGCACTGCTATGAAATAAACATCATAAAGCGCAGTCTGAAAGAGCTGCCACTGCCACTTCACTTCATGCAAAATCAAGCTCTGCTGTCAGTTGCAATAACCACAGGGCAATTTAATGACTTATTGGGAGCCAGTTATATATATATTTGTAAAAGCCAAGATTCAATTGAGGCACCAAAATAAGGGGCTTGGCACTCGGCACACAGGGTTGGGAGCACGTTGGGTGCTGAACTCTGGCCTGTGGTCCTGTAAACTTTGCACATGATGTTTTGTGCAGCAAGAAAGATACAGTGCAAATCTGAGGGCCAAATTCTGCTTGCTTAATCTGGGGTAACTGCTGGAGATGATGGAGTTGCACCAGATTTTGCAGGGTGTAAATGAGAGGAGAGTCTGGCTCTAAAAAATAAGAGCCCAAGAAAGTACAGGACAGGACTTCAGAGGCAAGGAGTCTGGTCTTAAGGAGGAGACTGAGTGACAATGATTGTGAAATGCTCAGGGAGGTTAGAGAGGCTACAAAAGCAGAAAGTGTAGTAATAATGGGTGACTTCAACTAGCCTCCTATTGACTGGGTAAATGTCCCCTTCAAGCGTGATGCAGAGAGAAAATTTCTAGACACCGTGAATGATGGCTTCCTGGAGCAGCTAGTCCTGGGAACCCACAAGGGGAGAGGTAATTCTTGATTTAGTCTTAAGTGGATCACAGGATCTGGTCTAAGCGGCTATATCTGAACCGCTTGGTAATTGTGACCATAAAGTGGTTAAATCTAACATCCCTGTAGTGGGGATGATACCAAAAAATCCCACTCCGGTAACGTTTAACTTTAAAAAGGGGAACTACACAAGAATGTGGACGCTTGTTAGAAATTAAAAGGAGCTGTCACAAGGGTTAAATGCCTGCAAGCAGTATGGGACTACTTAAAAACACCATAATAGAGGCTCAGACTAACTGTATACCCCAAATCACAAAAGACTCAGAGGACCAAAAAAATGCCATCATGACTAAACAGCGGAGTACTGAAGGCTGTTAGAGGCTATGGGTCTGTCTAACTGCAATTAAAAACCTGCGGCTGGTTCATGCCAACTGATTCACGCTCATGGGGCTTGGGCTAAGGGGCTGTTTAATTGCAGAGTAGATGTTTAGGCTCGGGCTGGAGCCTCAGCTCTAGGACCCTGCAAAGTGGGAGAGTCCCAGAGCTCTGGGCAGCCTGAGCCCAGAAGTCTACACCACAAACAGCTCCATGAGCCTGAACCCTATGAGCGCGAGTCAGCTGGCACGGGCCAGCCGTGGGTGTCTAACTTCAGTGTAGACATGCCCAGAAAGGCACCTTTTAAAACTTGGAACTCAGATCCTGGTGAGCATAATAGGAAGGAGCATAAACTCTGGCAGGGTATGTGTAAAAGTATAAGAAGACGGGAAGAAAGAATTTGAGAAGCAACTTGCTAAAGATGCAAAAACTGACAGTAAGAATTTTTTTAAGAAACAGAAGCCTGCCAAAAAGGCAGTGGGGAAAGGTGACCAGATGTCCCGGTTTTATAGAGACAGTCCTGATTTTTTGGTCTTTTTCTTATATTGGCTCCTATTATCACCCCACCCCCATCTTGATTTTTCACACTTGCTGTCTGGTCACCCTACAGTGGGGCCACTAGATGACCAAGGTTTTAAAGGAGCATTCAGGGAATACAAGGCCATTGCAGCAAAGCTAAATGAATTCTTTGCATTGGTCTTCACTACAGAGGATGTAGGGGAGATCTCCACATCAGAGCTCTCCTTTTTGTGCGACAGATCTGAAGTGCTGTCCCCACATGAGTGAGTCAATAGCAGAGGTTTTAGAACAAATTGATAAATAGTAATAAAAGTCACTAGGACCCAATGGTATTCACCCAAGAGTTCTGAAGGAACTCAAATGCAGAATTGCGAACTACTAATTGTAGTATGTAAAACCTATCACTGGAACACGCCTCTGTACCAAATGACTGGAAGGTAGCTAATGTAAGACTGATTTTTAAAAAGGGCTCAAAAGGTGATCCTGATAATTATCGGCCGGTAAACCTAACTTCAGTCCCTGGCTAATTGGTTGAAACTATAGTAGACAACAGAATTCTCAGATGTATAGATGAACACGCTTTGTTGGGGGAGTCAACACAACTTTTGTAAAGGGAAGTGATGACTCACCTGTCCATTAGAATTCTTTGAGGGAGTCAACAAGCATGTGGATAAGGCTGATCCAGGGGATATAATGTACTTGGATTTTAAGAAAGCCTTTGACAAAGTGCCTCTCCAAAGGCTCTTAAGGAAACTAAGTAGTCATGGAATAAGAGGGACGGTCCTGTCATGGATCAGTAACTGGTTAAAAGATAGGAAATGATGGGTAGAAATAAATGGGTCAGTTTTCATAATGGAGAGAGGTTAACAGCAGGGTTCTCCAAGGATCTGTACTGGGGCCCATGCTGGTCAACATATTCATTAATGATCTGGAAAAGGCAGTGAATAGTGAAGAGGCAAAGTTTGCACATGATACAAAGTTATTCAAGACAGTTAAGTCCAAAGTTGAGTGCGAATCGTTACAAAAGACTTGATCAATGTCAAAACTGGGAGTAGAACCCAGTAGTCTTGACCCCCCACTCCTGTACTTTAGTCCGAAGCTCATCCCTTCCTTGTGCCCTTAGCAACCAGGGTGGATTTGATTTAAATCACTAGTCAGGAAGACTCGATTTAATCATGGGTTTCTACATAAAAGTGCATTCTTGTTGGTTGTTATAACCTTAATACATATTCTTCACAACTCAGAGATAGATGTAGGTTTCATTTTTAGAAGGCACACACTATGCATTTTTAAACAGTGATTTATTTTGAAAACCTTTCAGATGAGTTTTACAGCTATATCAGAAAATGACTGATTGTTTGGTTATTTCATTTACCAAAGGTAATTGAAGCAGATATTTATGAAGTCACTGGGAGGTGAACTATCTCCAATTCATCATTAATATTTGGAGGATTTTCTTGCCATGCTATATTAGGAGGAGAACATCACCAGACAGACATTTAAATTGTTTTATTTAACTAAAACAACAATGTTATGTATTCTGGATTTTTTTTTCTTCAACAGCAAATATATACACCTCTACCCCGATATAACGCTGTCCTCGGGAGCCAAAAAAAATCGTACCGCGTTGTAGGTGAAACCGCGTTCTATCGAACTTGCTTTGATCCGCCGGAGTGCGCAGCCCCGCCCCCCCGGAGCGCTGCTTTACCACATTATATCCAAATTCATGTTATATCAGGTCGCGTTATATCGGGGTAGAAGTGTAATATTTTAACAAAACAAGCATATGTCCTTCACTTCTCACATTTATCTCCAGACTTCTTCTCCTTGTCCAGATCTATTCCGCCCCCAACAATCTTCTATTCATTGAACTTTTTGAAACTTTGCACTTTTGGAGCAACGTAAGGGATTGACTCTGTGTACACAAATTTGCAGAGGGACAATAGGGTTGAGGTCTGTTATTTCTCACCTCTATATATTTATTTATTTATTTAAAAACATTTTTGCTGTTAACAAGCATGTTACCTCTGGAGACACAAATCCACAGTTTGAGAACTGCAAAACTAAGCATCTCTGATGGTATCTTCTAGACTGAGCACTGAGTCCCATTGCGTAGATAGAAAGATTAACCTAAATCATCTATACAGAAGCCCCTGGAACCCCATAACATTGGGTCCCTAATCCATGAACTATTGGAATTTATTTACAAAACTTTTCTTAAACATTACATGAACATTTTGTCTCATACTATAGAATTAGAATTTATAGTCCCTATTCCATGATGAGATATCTTTGAGCTATAATGTATCTTAATTAAAACTATCTTTAGATAGTTTTTTTCCTCAAACAGCATTTTATCAACAAAATCCAATTTAAATAAAAAAAAAATTGGATTTTTTGTTTTGTTTTTTTAAATCATAGTTTCTGACAGGGTGGATAAAAATCAATCTGCCTAACCGTCAAAAGACAGGCTACTGGGCTAGATGCAGCATTGGCCCGACCCAGCAGGGCTGTTCTTCTATGTTCTTTTATATAGATCATTCCAGCGCAAGTCTTTTCTGTATCGGGTCTTTTCTCACAAACCCCTTCCTCACTCCCCTGGCTGATGATTCTACTGCTCTGTGATGCTTTTGCCCTCTAAAAATAACTTTCTTTTCTCTTGTTTTAATGGACGAGTTTTCAGAACTAACATGGGTGTCTATAGCGCTTCCTCCTTCTACCCTGCCGCTATTTCAAACGCACCCACAGGGGATAGGAAAATAACTCTCACTGCCAGTATATGTCTGGGATAAGTGCCATCCACCTGCCAAGATATAGATCACTGCAAGTCCCCAAACACCTCCAGCGTGCTGTAAATCTGACCCCTTGATCTGATCCCAAGTACCAAGTTTGTACAGGCTGCGTGTGTGTAATGTGGGCCAGATTCTGCTGTCACTTATACAGGTGTAAATGTAGTGTAATCTTGCTGGCTCCAGTGGATTTGCAATGATGTCACTGAGATCATAGGGTGGTCGTCGCTTTCCACATGTGGGCTGAGCACAGGGGGAGGAGAAGCAAATTTGAGTCAGAGTGAAAAACGCTATCGTGGGCCCTGAGCGAATGGAATGCAGCGCTGTGCTGCTCGTTACACCTCACAAGGTGGAACAGATTACAGGGTGATGTCTGCCTTGGAAACAGTCCCCGGGCCTTTGCTGCCAGCACCCCTCTGCACAGGGGAGGGGATTTCTGAGGTTCAGAAGTTCAAGGAGCAGCTGATGGCCAGGCACAGACTGAGGCTGTTTACGTTCCCAATTAGCAGGAGTTAAGGGATAGAGTTCCCACATTCCAGTGCTGTGTGTGGTTACCCTTGAAGGGGGGAAGGGGCTGAGTCTGCCCCAGAAGAGGTCTCCGGTCTCTGAGCTCACCCTGTACAGAGGGAGTGGCCCCTGCTGCAGCTCTCTGCCTTGTGGGCTGTGACTGGCTCTCACAGCCAAGGATTTTTGGGGTGTGTCACTTCCCTGCTTTCTGCTCCATGCCCTTTGGGGCTTGTGGATTTTGCAATGCGCGTCCCATTGGCATTAGCAAAGGCTAGTAGGAAAGGGCTGAAGTCCAGTGGCCCTTCCTTTAGTGCTTTGAAGGCTGCAGTGCCCACTGTTTGCTGGCATCAGGCCTGTACTAACATGGCCATGTTGTAGGATCTTTCTTATAAACAGCTCCGCTACGTCCACCTGGCAGCGTTCTTCTGATGAGTCGCTTAACAGAGATCTGCAAGTGGGGATGGTTGGGAGGGAGTCGGGCTTGTGCCTTTGTTTGCTTCTTTGAAAGTTTATCTAACAAGTTATTTTTCCCACTTAGACTCTCTCCCCCCCCCAATATCATGACTATCTAGCCTTCTCTTCCTGTCTTATGCTGCAGTTCTCACGGAGGACCAGAGAGCTAACCTGGGAGCTTTCTCAGCCCTTCATTGAACAGGTTGGGGTTTTGGATGAAGGTGCCAAACAGTTACCAAAGAACGTTACTTCCCACCGTTTGTTAGGCTTAGGTTAAATTGCTGTTGCGCAAAACCAACATTTTCAGTGGGCTGAATGCAAATCACTTCTCAGTGCTCAGGTTTCATCTCCTTGGTGCTTGTGATGTTGTCCTCTGACAAGTTCTCCATCCATTGGGTCTTCCAGGAAAAGCTGGTAGATTAGACCCAAACGTCTATTGTTAATTTAACACCCTGTTTTTTCCTTTTAAAGAAGCCATGTACCCCCAGTCCCTACTTTTCCATCCTCCTTTTCGATAATGTACAGGATTCATTGTCCTCTACAACTTTTGTTCTCTCCCCTCATTTGATCTGATCTTTCTGGGGTCCCTGCTAGTGGAGGAAGATATTTGGGTTTGCACCCCCACATTCAGCCTTCAGAGTTCTCCCTGTCTCTGCTCTTCAGTTTGGAGCATGGTCTTTGTAGCCCCTTAAAACCAGATTCTTACGGGACAGGTGCAACCAGTGATAAAATGAATCGAATGGTGGAAGGATCTGTGCAAGGGAGGCTTTGGCATTAGAGGCTAGGGAATCGAGCATTGCATGACTCCACTGCTATCCAGGAACCTAGAGAAGGCTGATTGCGGTGTAAGTCCCTTTTAGGGTACTGGCCTCTGAACAACTCAAGGACTGCTGTGACTGCGTCTGGGGGGCGCCTTGACCAGCCCCCCTTGCTGCCAGGAGGGGTGACATGGATGATGGCGCTTCCAAGGCAGAGAGAGCTGGAGACTCCTCCAGGGGGGATCTGGCCTCCACTTAATTTACCAAAAAGTGTCTCCTGAACCCAGCACTTTATATAGATTGGTCATAGCGTCTCTGGTTGGTTCCCGCTGCTAAGGTCTGCTCACTGCTAAGGTCTGCTCGCTGCTACAGCTAGTGAGGTGACTCTGAGCGGCAGCACTAAAGCAACAGTGGCTGGCTGTCTCTCTCCTCCTCGTTAGAACACCCTTTCTGGTAGCTGTCAAGGATGTCCTAGAAACAGCAGCTCCACAGGTGCTCTGCAGTCAGCCTGCCAAAGCAGGGCTTACCCGGTGCTGGGTTTCCCATGGATGGGGCCCCTTCCATTCTGGGGTCGCCAGTTCAGTGGAACTGCCTCTGGGACCCTCTGCTCTAGCAGATCAGGGTAAATGAGGCTTTGAGATGCAGCTTCCTGATGGCCAAACAGCCCCATGCACGGGCACTGAGTGTGCACCACGCTCCCTAGCCTAAGGGGACACGGCGTGCTAAAAGGGGCCGGGGCGAAGTGGTGTTTCAGGGGGGAGAATCTCCTGCCCTTTGGTAGCTATACCTTGTACTGACCCCCACTAGCTGCTGACGTTACAATCCTCCAGCAGAAGGGTTCCTTCGTTGTCCAGCCCATGGTACCCAGCAAAGGGAATGCTGCTCCTTTAGGAGAACTTCCCCTGTGCGGATGAGACTGTCCCTATATTAAAGCCCCCACATGCACTGGCCATGAGATCCAGTCCATATCCCAGAAGTCCCTGCACCTTTCACCAGTACGGAGACGGCTCGTGCTTCTTACAGGAATATGATCAGCTCATGTCCTCGTTCAGTGTCGACTAGAAGAGAGCCTGGTGGATGGGGAAATAGAACTCCCTCCCCATCCCGGCTGTGTCCTGGGCCTTGTCTCCACTCTGGGGAATAGCCCCAGTTCAGCAACTGGTGTAGCTGACCCTTAAGCACAGACAAGAGCACGCTGAGCTTTGCGTCTGGTTCTGAGACTACACATGGATTCTGGGTTCTGCTCCCAGCATACACTGAGCCGCAGCTGCCTGACGCTTTACCACATGCCACGCCCTCCACTACTGGCCAGTCTTCCCCGAATAAACACGGTTGAGGCAGCCCACAGCTTCCTGAGGGCTTTGGCTCTTTGCCCCACAGCACGCACTGTTCCAGACGCTGTGTGCTGAGCCTATGATCCCCCTGCAACCAGTGTCCATACGAATGCCCCGGCCTCTCCCCAACCATCCCTGGATTCTGTCCTTCCCTAAGAATCTCCTTCTCTGGGTCCTGGGAGGATTAGTATTCAACATACTGAGCATGCTGGCTGGGCCCAGCAGCCAATCTGTCTCAGAAGCCCACGTACCAGACGCTCCCTTATAAAGCTTGTGCCAGTTCTGCTGTCTCCAGTGGTTAGAGCCGGGGGTGTATGTGTGGGAGATCTGGGTTCTGTTTGTGGCCTCGCCCTGACGGACTGTGAGACCGTGGGTATGGCATTCTGTGCCTCAGTTTCCCCCTCAGTGAAATGAGGATAATGATACTGACCCACCTTTGAGATTCTCAGATGAAAAATGCTGCCTAGGTGAAAATTCCTGTCTTCACTTGTGGGGCAGCTGGCTCCGCCCCAGACACCTGTTTGTCCTTCCTAGTCACCAGCCTGGACTTTGGAGTCTGAGTCATAGTGTCAGCTATTGCTGGAAAACCGCAGTCCATCTGTACCATAATGGCATGTGCCACTTACACCAGAACAGCTTCACCCTACCCCCGCCGATGGTCTCTTCAATAATGACAGCAAACAGAGTTTTAGGCCCTGGGCTCATGATGTGTCTGATTATTGGCAAGTTAATAATTGCTTGTGTCCCTCTGGTGTTAAGCGGCCAACGCAGGTGGCTTGATTTCAGATGGTGCCTGCTTGCTTTCGAATTCGCTCCAAGCAGGCTCTGTGACAGGGGACTCTAGGGAGAAGTTGTGCAAAAATAAGAAATAACTACATGTGCCCAATTGATCCTGCTAGCAATATTTTAGCCCGTCTCATTGTTCGGGATACGTACCCTGCACACGTGCCTGTGGCTTTTCACCGCATGCTGTTGCTTCTGTCTTCTGCTAGACCTGTTTTGAGGTTCTTGCAAGGAAGCTCAAGCAGTTAGTCCAGGCTCAGGGTAAACTTCTCAGTACCCAGATTGGTGAGCCCAATCTATGCAGCGTAACCCAGCCTGACTGTGTTACAGCTAGCAGCTTTTCCTCTGTAGCACGGAGTTATTTAGCAGGGATGTCCCTTACCTTTCTGTGCCCAATGGGCTGCTCCACTGTCCCTCTGCTTTGCTCTTGAAACGAGCGCGGTTTCTGTCTCCAGCTCCGTCTACAGTGGAGAGCCTTTTCTTTCCCACCGGGATCCCATAGGGGGCCTGCAGGGTCGTGGTGGTTTGAGATCGATTTCTCTGATTCCAACCACTTGCTGATCCAAGACCCCCTTCTGGTGTAAGTCCCCCAATCTGTCCCTCGCGTCCATTGTCTGCTGTTTGCGTTTTCAGATATTGACTGGCTCAGCAGTATCTCTCCTGCTGCTTCCCCTGCATGAGATTCCTGTTGTTTCCAGGGTTTAGAGGCATATGATAAACCACCCTAGCCTCTAGAGCCCAGCTTCTATTAATACACCTGCTTGGACTCAGTCCTTCCAATCTGCTGAGAGTGCAGAACACACGCTCCCTGCCCCCTGCAAGCAGCCATGGGCCGCATCCTTACAGAGCGACGGCTTCACGGAGACCCATCAGGAAGGAGAGAGGCTTTCTCCCCTTCTGTTTGTGGATGTGGCTGGGAAGGGGGTTCTGAGGGTGGTTATGGGGGCGCAGGGGAAGGAAAGGATGAGTTACAGACACATTTGCTCACGTGCACCTCTGTGCTGTTTTGATCTGATTTTTGTGTAGTGTTCCCCTTGAATTTAAAGCCTTTCCAGTCCATGCATCGGCCCCTGAAGCACAGACTTGTGTGTGTTATCTTTGAGACAACGAGTTGTTCACAAGTTGGGGAGCCTCCGGGTGCATGTGACACAGTCCCTGTCCCTTTCTTTCTCCATTTGTCTGGGAGCAGTTTTCAGGAATCCACAAGCTCAGGAATTTGTCACCTTCTCCACCGCTTCAGTGCAAAGTGAAAATAATCCCAAGTGTCCCTCGCAGCTCTCCGGGGAGAGCCGCAGGAAATGGCACTCTCTGCCCTCTGAATTCTGCAGATACCCAGAACTCCCCCGACGGCTGGGAGAGCACTAACTGAACACCCCCGCAGCTGTGAACTTTGAACTGTTTCATAATAATTAATGGTTCAGAATAGCAATGAGCAGAAGCAGCAGGAGACGGAGAGAAACTGTCTGCTAGTTTTTGTAATCCTGTAATCTTTGCACGGGCACTTAAGGCCTGTTTCTTTTCCTGAGGTGCTGAGCACCTGCAGGTCTGGTCGAAGTCAGTGGGAGCTGAGGCAGATTCAGAACGACTGCAAAACAGGCCCTAAAACCTTTACACCCAGTACATTGGCTTATTCTTATTTGTGTCTATAGTAACACCTAGAGGCTCCAGCTGAGATCAGGGCTCCATTGTGCTAAACCACGTACAGCCACTGAGGCCAGGTCTACACTATGAACTTACATCGGTGTAACTGTGTCACTCAAGGGTGTGAAAAATCCACACCCCGAGCAATGCAGTTATACTGACCTAACCCATAATGTAGACAGCACCCTGTTGCCATAGCTACCGCTTCTCACGGAGCTTGATTAACTATGACAGGAGAAGCTCTCTCACATTGGCATGGTAGCATCTCCACTGACGCACAACAGTGGCCCAGCTGCACTGGTGCAGCGTTTTAAGTGTAGACCTGCCCATAATAAGACACCTCCTCTTCCCAGCTAATCTATAGACCAGGCAGACAGAGGGAGGGAAAACAGAGGCCCAGAGATTGGAAGCGACTGGCCCATGGTTATGGAGCAGGTTGGTGACAGAGCAAGGAGTAGAACCCAGGTCTCCTTGATGGCTGACTTCAGACCGCGGTTGTAATACTTCCCCCAGGGGAAATCGATAACGTGACCTCTGCTCCGGGCTGCCTGCTGCGTTCACTGCTGATGATGCCTTTTTTGGTTCAAGGCTGTTGGGAATCCTTCCTGCAGCTACCAAAGGTAGAAGCTCCTGTACTAACCCATCGCTGTGTTCCAAGGAGACCTGCCTAGATTTTCCCTATTTATCTCTGTCCACCATGTGTACTGAGTTTGTCGTGGGTAGGACTATGCCATAGTACCTGCTTTTCACAGGCCATGAGCCCCTGCAGCTCTCGTTGACTGCACTTGGAGTTGCAGGTGGCTGCACCTCTGTAAACTAGACCTATAGCTCTCAGGGACAAACTTCGCTGTGTTGTAATTTTGTGATTCCCCCAGGTTGGTTTGAGGGTCGCCAAGTGGGGAGAGGAAGAGAGAGATCTTCGTTATTTAAAACACGTAACTAATGCTGTATCTTCTCCACGTTTGAGATCACTGCCACCTCCTTAAGTCCCTGAGAGATGATCTGCAAGTTTCCCAGCTACTCCAACAGAATGATTGAAACGTAACGGCTGGACAAAACCCAAGATCTGAAAGCTCCCTCCCATCCTGGAGCCCAGTTCCCATGCTGCGTGCTCTGAACTCAAACCAGGCCTTTTGCAGCTCCTTTTTAAAAATGCAGTGTTAATTCAAGTGTGAACCGCCCACAGACTTCTCACTCTTCTGTGCAAGCCAGTTCTAACTTTTAGTCAGTTCTCAGAAGTTTGCCTAATTGCCTGGGGAGATGGTGGGGCATGTTTCATATGATAACGGCATTTCGTTTTTGCTCTCCGAAGAGCAGTCCCTGTTCTGTTGCTCACAGACTGTGTGTTGCAATATTGTAGGCATCTGTGCTCCTAGCAGGCAAGTCTCAGACTGGCTGGCTAATTGATGCACAATGTCATATCCCGCACCCTTAAGAGTAGGAAACAAATACTTCTTCTTTTGGGGAAAAATCCCTAACCGGGCTTAGCTTTAGGAAAATGTCTTTTTGCTTAAGCCAAGGGTCAGCGTCACCTCTGTTAGCAGCACCAGAGTCCTAGTGGAGATGGATTGTCAGCTGGTTTGGGTGTGTTTTAAGCACCATCTCTTCTAACCCTGCTCAGAGGAGGTCTAAGGTGCTTAGTGATGAAATGTCAGTGGCAGCCCATCTCTGCAACAGTGGTATTGCTATAATATTTCCCTGGTGGAGTCGAGGCTCTAATCTGTCAGTACAAAGCTTCCAATGCTTTGATTTGTAGAAGGTGGGGGTGGGAGGGTGCATTAAGAACAGGTGGGGAGAGAATAGGGAAATCGGGAGAGTGCAGTTACAGTGAAAAAATATACTGCATTTAAAATGTAGTGAGAAGAATGAGCCAATGGTCCTTCCAGCAGAAGATCTCCCCAAAGCCAGGGCCAAGCTTGTCATGTGTGCACCTGGGAATTCAGGAACTGCTGGACTGAGACAGACCTGGAGTCCATCTAGTCCTGGGTCACGTCTCTGAAGTTGGCCAGTGCTAGCTGTCTATACTGTACCTACTGTAATGCCATTTCCTGGTGACGGGGATGGAGATGTCTGTGAATGCAATGAGCAGCTTTTACCTTCAAGTGGGAGGTTTTATCTTAGCCACTGTAGTTTCAAAGACAACTCTTATAAATGCCTAGCTGTGTATTTTAACCCTGCTGGCCCCTTTGTCTCAATTATATCCTGCAGCAGAGAGTTCCACAGATGAATTATGCATGTTATTCTTTTAAGTAGCAGAGGGAAATCCATCAGTCTGTGGGGCTTATTCAAGCGAAACCATTACCGAGCACCATAGGGGAGATGACCAGGGCCGCCCAGAGGATTCAGGGGGCCTGGGGTCTTCGGTGGCAGGGGTCCTTCTGCTACGGGTCTTTGGGGCACTTCGGCGGTGGGTCCCGGAGCGAGTGTAGGACCCGCCGCCAAACTGCCGTCGAATACTTGGAGCGGAAGGAGCCCTCGCGGCCGAACTGCCGCCCGCAGTGGAAGAAGCTCCGGGTCTTCGGCAGCGGGTCCTTCACTTGCTGAAGGACGTGCCGCCGAAGACCCACCGAAAACTCTCGTGGGGGCCCCTGAAAACTCTCGTGAGGGCCCCTGTGGGGCCTGAGGCAAATTGCCCCACTTGCCCCCCCCCCTCTTGGTGGCCCTGGAGATGACTGGTTAGTTCATATCTGTATAGCACTTAGCACGATAGATTCTCTTTCCAGATTGGGCCCTCTAGGCATTGCTGTAATACTGACAGATAGATCTCATAGGAACGCAAACTCTTGCTGCTGTGAGATTAGCACCCGATCAGCTCCTGGGTGCTTGTGGGTATTTCAGGACAGAGAGACTTTCACCAGGCTGGGTATGTTGTAGCCTGCAGTGGCCCATTTAACAACTGCAAAGTCTGAATGTGACTCACAATCCAGGTGAATGTGTGTGTATGTGTGTGTGTGGGGGGGCGTTTATCCCCGGGGTAATGGCAGTGCCTTTAAAAAGCTCCCGGGTAGGAGCTGCTTGCTTGTGAGCAGCTAGGCTCAGTTTTATATTTAGCTGGATACCGTAGTGATTCACCTCCCTGTGCTATCAGGTTACGCCTGGGAGTCAGCCTGCAGAGCAGACCTCTGCTCTCCGGGCTGGGTCCCGTTCATGGGGCGGCCCCTGGAATCCTCCCAGAGCCAGGGGAGATCTCGCTGAGCCTTGGAGAAGCAGCTCCCTTAGGAATCCACTCACTGGGACAGCCAGGGCAAAGCTGCAGGGTCGAGTCCCAAGCTCCACACGCTTCCTGGGGTTTGCTTGTAAAACTTGGGGCGAGGCATGGACACGAACGTGGTGCCCCTGGAGGGGGGCCAGCCCCTCCTGATGGGTCTGAACAGCATCGAGTTCAAGCGTCACCCCAAGGCCGTGAAATCTAAAAAGGCTGTTCTTTTCTTTGAGGTGGAGATCCTGGATGCCAAGACCAGGGACAAGCTGTGCTTCCTGGATAAGGTAGGCCCCTGCCCTGTGCCCTGGGGGCTGGGAGAGGGGGTGGCTGCTGTGGTTATTGTAAAGATGTCCCCTGGGCCCTGAGTCATTTCTCAGTGGGGGTGGGGTTGTCCCTTCCAGAGTGAAGCACGTTCTCCCCTCCCTTAAAACCATCCTGAAACTCCCAGGTTCAGAGACCCTCCTCTGCCTCCCAGCTACAGCCCCAAGGCATGTGGTCATGAGCGATGGGCCAGGTCTCAGCCTTGGGCTTCTGAGCAGGGAGGTTTGGCCACCTCGTCCCAGCAGAAGGAAGATCCTTTGGTGCACCAAGGCCTTTGTCTTTGTCCCCTTATGTGCCTTGAGAGGTGGGTGCTGCCTCTGCTCAGGGCTGGGAGCCCCACTGCCTTGCTGAGCCGGGACTGGGGTTTTCGGTGTGTTCAGAGCGAGCCAGCAGGGGTAGGGACGGTCTTTCAAGCGAGCCAGCAGGGGTAGGGCGGAGGGCTCAGGGGACTGACCGTGGGGGACACAGACGGTTTGAGCCCTTTGCAGGCTGGCCGTCGTTACGCACCTTGGTTGAATTTGCTGGGTCTGGGCCCAGTGCCTAGCAGACAGGCACCAGCATCCCAAAGAGTTGCCAGTGGGAGTGGCCCTCGCTGGCAGCCTGAGCAGAGAGGGAGGGGATGTTGGCGTGGGAACAGGCTCCACTCTGCATGCTGCCCTGGTGCTGCCCAGGCTGTGAGTACACACAGGCTTTCAGGGCTGTAAATCCAGCATCTTGCGTCAGCCTTAATGTAACACAAAATACTCCCATCTGGGGCAGGCTCAGATGCAGGGAGCCCCAGCCATGTGGCTGTGGCACCTTGGCCACATCCGGGGCTGAATTCTCATTCTGAAGAGGAGTAAATACATTCCTGGCCTGCCTGACTTCGCCTGCAGTTCAGGCCTGACCGATTTACACACATGTGGGTTAATTTGCACTGAGCTGGCGGTGTGTGTTGGGGGTTTTCTTAGAAAGAGAACAAAACACAAACTCTCGGTTTCTTTAGTTTAACAAGTGCCTGCAGTCTGAGGTGCTTGGTGGAGTTACAGTGGCTACACAGAATGTAGCCCAGCCTCGTGCAGTGTGGCGGTTTGTGCTGATTCCACCTGCAGCGTGTCGTCCTTCAACCACTTTATCAAATGAGATGGGGAGCCAGCGGGATCTGATGGCTAGAACCTGGGGAGGGAGACTGGGGTTCTAACCTGAGCTCTGCCAAAGCCTTGCTGTGTGATTTGGGCTAGTCCCTTCCCCACTGTGTGCCTCGGTATCCCCCCATAAGATGGGGATAATGCTACTCGCTCGCCTTCATAAAGTACCTTGGTCTGTGCAAAGGTCGGTTCCTCGGAGCAGGGAAGCACCTTCCTGTGTGGTTTGGACACCTAGCACAATGGGGGCCTTGATCCTGATTGTAGCCCCTGGGTGCTGGTGCAGCATGAACAGCGGTAACGATGACAGGCACGTGTTTTTAGCAGGGGTTCGCCATGGGACCAGGCTCCCAGGGAAGGGGTGGATTCTCTGTCTCTTGGTGCCTTCGAGACAGGCTGCCTTTCTGGACGATGCTTTAGCCAGACAAGTTACTGGGCTCAGTGCAGGGTGACTGGCTGCCAGTCTGTGGCCTGTGATAGGCAGGAGGTCACATGAGAGGATCCTGTGGCCTTTTGTGGGCCACCTGCCAGGAGGGTGTGTGGAGTCTCCTCTCCAGCCCAGCTACTAGAAAGAGGTAACTGGCTGTGTGGTCCGTACAGAGGGCTGGGTCCGTGAGAAACTCCTCTACCCGAGAACTGCCACCTCACACAGCATGCCTAGGAAGGAGGCCCAAAGGTGCCGTCCACTGCACTTGTGCTGTTGTTCCCTTCCCAGCCTGTGGATGCCCACATGATCTGCAGCCTAGGTGTAAATACCTCTTCTGCCCCATCACCAGATGCAAAGAGGCTGCAGCGTTTAACCAGACATGCCAGCGCTGCCCAAGCTAACCTTACTGCCATTCCTGTGTGTCCTTCATAGCAGCTGGTGTCAGCTGCCCAGCATCAGAGACCAACTCTCCCAGATCCTGTGAGACTCACTTCTGTCGTGTTTCCTCCCGCCTCCTCCCCCCCTCCCCCCGTTCTGAGCTGTTCCCTTTCCCTCTGGAGACCAATCTTTCTGTCCTGCCACTGCAGATCTTCTCTGTTTCTGCCACCCACCTAGCTGCTTCCCATTTCAAGCCCCACTTCTCTGCTGGCACCCATCAGTCACTGGTGCTTGCCCTTACCAAGCTGAATCCCAAAGCAGGGAGCAGCCTCGTCCATGCCCCCAAATCCTAGCTGAATGGACTGACTGCCAGAGGGTCAGCGATGGCTTGGAGTACCCCAGGGGCTGCCCCTGTGACACCTGCAGTCGCACTGACAGCCGCTGCTGGGGGAGAGATTTTCCCCTGCCTCGGGGAGGGAAGGGCCTCGGTCAGAACCAGAGCCATCCTGCTGGCCGTGCTGACTGAATGTCACCTTGATGGGGCGTCTCCTGGTTGCTGGCTGCCATCTGGGGATCACCAGACACAGCCAGCACCACGAACCTGTGACTCCGTTAGTGTTGCTGCTTTGAAGCGAGCGTCCCCTCGTGTTTTGCAGCATCTTCTCTGCTCAAGCAAAGGAGAGATTAGTTCATGAGCTCGAGCGCTGTCCTGCCAAAGCAGGTTGCTGTGAAGTGTCTTGGGGGCAATGGGTGTTATAACAACCCCTTGCTCTAATCTAGCACTTTTCATGCATAGATCTCCAAGTGCTTTACAAAGGAAGGTCGGGAGCATCATCCCCATTTTACACATGGGGAAACTGAGGCACGGAGCAGGGAAGTGACCCACCCAAGGTCACTCAGCAAGCCAGTGTCAGAACCAGGAGTAGAACCCACAGATGAGCCCCAGTCTAGTGCTCTATCCACTAGGCATCACTGCCTCCCTTGATGTCGGGTGCTTTGGCTAGCTATTGGGGAGGGCTAAAGAGGAAAGATTCCCCCTAAACTCAGCAGGCTTTGAAGTGCAGCAGTGCTGAGGTCAGCCACTGTGCACACAGCACCGTAGGGCCCCCATGCCAACTCTCTCCGGGCCCAATCCTGTGGGCAAACTGGCACTGGTGGTTTAACTTTGTGCCTGGGTGGGTAGGATGCCCCTCTGAATAAACCCGGGGTTAGTTGTAAATCCGTTCAGACTGGCAAGGAGGAAGTGGGTAAACTAAATATAGAGACGTGATTAAAATAATCCTGCGATGGGAGTGATCAGAACTCCTTCGTGTGCCCAAGAGGCTACCAGGGGCATTCAGCAGCAAGGCCTAAATCTCTTCCCTCTGCTGAGCTCTGGGCTGGGCGGTGGCCCCTGAGAATTCACTGCTCCCTTCGCAGGTCACCCACCAAAGCTGGGAAGCGCTGAGTTTCAGACCTCGCTCTGTCATGCCTGCATATGTGGCAACACAGCAGGGATCAACAGTCCAGGATCTCCTGTACCATGCAGGGCACCACACCTTGCAGAGGCGCAGTGCCTGGGATCCCAAACTTGGCTTTTTGTGGGTCCTCTAAAGTGCAGTCTTAAAAAGCGTCCCGCAAAGGGAAATGGGCAGGACCCCTTTTCTCTGCTGCTTTTAATGAAAGGGTGTCTCTGTTCGGTTGAATTATGGGTTAAAAGATTCTGATCTCATCCACTCTGGGAGACTCTGGTTTACTGGGGGTCTGTGGGCGTTGTGACAACCCACGTACCAAGGAAGTGAACTCTGCTTAACGGAGAGGGGAATTAATTCCGAGACTATTTAAAACTCTTTGGCTTTGTGGATACCTCTTCAGTGGAGTCACTTAGGAGAAATAAAATCTCTTCCTCAAAGATTCAGCAGCCCTGGCTCTTAAGCTTAATTGATATTAAGGCCAGCAGGGAGCATTGGATCATTTAGTCTGACCCCCTGTATAACACAGGCCAGGGAATGTCGTCCAGTTCTCTTCATAGTGAGCTCAGTCAATTTGTGTCTGACTAAAGCATCATCCAGAAAGGCCTTCAGTTCTGATCTGAAGAGCTGGAGCATCCACCACTCCCCTTGGGAGTTTCTTCCAATGGCTCCCTAGTGGTTCCTCCGCTTCCCAGCATCTCTGTGAGCAGCACAGACTTGAAGCAGCCCGGCACTGGAAACTAAGACAGGGGAGGACGGCGTCTGAAACTTTCTCCAGCCCGCCCTGGACTTTCCACAGGGCATCGTGAAGTAGCAATAGTGATCCAGCAGGAACATCCTGATGCTGTGGAGGCAGCAGGCCAGTGAAGCCATCAGCCGCCTCCAGAGAGAGAACTCCAAGCAGGTCCCTGCCAGCAATAATGATCAGCCCTCCTGCGAGGAGCCGATCTCCATGTTACAGTGGAAGAACCGAGGCACACAGAGGAGGTCGCACAATGAGTCAGTGGTAGAGCTAGAGAAAGAACCCAGGAGTCCTGATGCCCCCCCAGTCCACTGCTCTCTAACCACTAGCTAACCTTGCCCTCAAAGGAACTGAGGAGTAAATCTTAGTGTTATTTAAAAGGGAGGCTCTGCTCTGAAAATTGGCTGTAAAAATGGCCTTTCCGTACTGCACAGCTCTGTTCCCTGTGTGTGTGTATCGGACGGAGTCAGAGCCCCTGCCAAAAATAAGTTCTGGCTGCTTCTTGCTCCTCTTACCCCTGAAGAGTCAACACAGCTGCGGGAGAGGCAGCTGAAGTCTATGTCTTGTGCATCGTCACCAGCACTGTTCCAATCATTCACGCCTGGACACACCGCTAATGCGTTGGCATGGGCGTTGCTGAGGGCAGTCGCAAAGACGACTAGTGATGCATGAGAAGGAAAGAACCAGCTTGATTCTCTGATCCCAGGAGGCGGGGGGCTAAAGCCATCTTGTGCTGTGAGCCTGTTGGACCTAGAGGCGCTGAGAGATGGTGGCTGTGCGGCTGCATGGGGGCCATCTTACAGAGTCCCTTTTCAAAGCAGAACTGTCCTTTCTGTGGGTGCCAATCTCTTACTGACCTCAACGGCGGTCCTGCCCACAGAACTAGGGCAGGAGATAGCCTTATAGCAGAGCACTCTGCCCAGGATTGGTATGGGGATTGGCTCGGTCCTCCAGCCAGTGCCCCGTTTACTTGGTTTCTTTTCTTTTTTTGCACTGTGCCACGTGATTGAAAAGGCTTTAAGGAACCCATGAGCTCCCACAGCACATTCTGCCTTGCGCTGAATGTGGCTTTATTTTACTTTTCCTGATTGTTGTGTGCCCCCTTTGTCTGGACACACAGAAGTCACTCTCAGGCAGCCGTGTGGCCTAGGTACAAAGGGCAGGGCACTGCCACCTTTTCACTCTGTACCTGCTTCCCCTCCCTGTGTCTGTGTCCCAGTCGGTGAAATGTGGCTGCTGACACTGCCCCACCCAGCTCCCAAGGGTGCTGCAAGGACTGATTGACTAATCCCTGGTTGCAGACGGGGTGCGCTGCAGACGTGCTGTGCATCCTTGTCCATATGAGGAGGATCTCTGATGCTTAGTCACTTTGCTGACTTGTAAATTTCATTAGCCTGGCTGAGTCTAATCCCACATAAAATTGCAGCCAGGCTGGGCTCTTGCCATTGTCTCAGGATGTAAACCCCTAGCCCACGCTCTGGAGTACTCGCATCACAGTCCCGCGAGGGCCAGAATGACTCCTCCTGGCCCCGCAACGAAACGCACAAGTCCAGTTCTGCTCTGAGCAGCTTCGGTTTGTTTGGGTTCCTTTGATTTACACTGGCTGGCTGAGAGCTTTCTCAGGCGGGAGCCAGGTCTCCCCACTGTGGGAGTGGCCGTCAGCTGTTGTAGACACCCTACACCCGCACCTGCTTGGGTTAGCTGGGTTTGCAGTGGGCACAACCTCCTTAAATGTAAGTGTCTGGTCCGGCGGTGATTCACAGAACACCCGTTAGCCCAGGCACTGTCAGCATTTTGGGATCCGCCCAGGGAGGACACTGGGACTGAAGGTGGGAGGGGTCCTAGAGGAACAGAAGGTTCCCAGGAGCTGTGTATGAAAGCTGTCACTCTCAGTGAGGGAAACGGATGAACCAGCGCGAGGTGCAGCAGAGTGCTGATCTGTGACCAGCTTCACCCAACTGCTGATGTGCACAGTAATACGCAGCACTGCCTCGCATCCGACCCACTGCAGAGCGGGACGTGGACTCCATGCCTGCCAGGATTGGGCCCAGAGCTAGCGTGGGAGAACAGCCCTTCCCTTTGAAACCATTGTCCTAACTCGGAGTCTTGCAAACCCTGAGAGCAGCTGTGCTTCAACCGATGTACAGTGACTATCAGAGCAATGGCCTGGTTAGTCCAGTATCCCAGCTGCTTCCGAGAATGGAGCAGGAAACACCCCAGTGGAATTACTTGCCCTTGAAAGAGGTTTCTTCCTGAGCCCTGTGAGTTGGTGCTGACAGCTATTAGATGTGTTATGGTAGCAGCGAGAGGCTTGTTGCATTAATTTACACGGAATAAAGGGGCCCAAAGAATCAAAGGCGTTAACATGACCTGTCATTGTCCCGCATTAAACAACGTTAAACAAGGGGTGGGATTTGGCAGAGACTTCAGCCTGCATAGTACCCTGGCAAACACGCCATTAACAATCCTTTTAACGTTGTATTAAAGATAGAGAAAAGAAGGAAAAACAGTTAAAGCATTTGAAATGTGAAGTAGTAAGCCAGGCTTTCATTTCAACAGCATCCCTTGTTCCCTTCCCCTTTAGCGGGACAGAGTTTTTAGGAGGAAAAACCCTCTTGTCTGACAGTCACTTAGATGGTATCAAAATGGTGATAACCGTCCTTTGGGGGGAAAAGAGAAGAAGTGAGTTAAGAATGGGCTGGAGCAGTTGGTGAAGCTCGATCTCATTTCCTTTACACCAAAACAAGACAAACCCCCAAAAGGGGAGAGAAAAGAATAGCAAAGAGAGAAAATGCAGCTTCGGTCTCTGGGGTTGGCTCTCACTTGTCGCGTCACTGCTGGAGACACACGGGCCCAGCACACGGTCTGATTAGCCACTCCGAGACCTGGCAAACTTGTACCAGCATCGGGCAGTTCAGGGCATTGTGTTTAGTTGCCGCTCTCTGGTCACAGACTCATAGTTGTGTTGCAGAATAAGCAGTTGTGGCCAGCTAAGCCAGACTTTTATTAGACAGCAGGCAAAAGAAGTAAGAGGGGAAAGAGAAGAAATAAGGTGGGGAGGGAGGACAAAGGGTCACATCCCAGGTGGTATTTGGGATTCAGCCAGAGCTGGTGGAATTGGCGATGTCGTCTGGCGTGGTCTAGTCAGGACATCTCTCAGGATCCGGAGTCTCAGGAGATGGTGCGGGTGGCAGCTCACTCAATAGCCAATTTTTTCTCCCCAAAATCTTTCTTTGAGGACCCCAAAGGGAGTGGTGGGTGGAATAGCCCAGCCCCTCATTATTTTGTCCACCGGTTAGACCTGGTTGGTTCACTGAATTCTGGTCCCCCACTTTTCGTGTTTCCCAGGCATGATCTTAACTGTCCTTGAGTTACCTCGGGAGGCCTTTCTGTTTGGATAACTCAGTGTCTCTCTTTTTTTGCACCTTTTCCCATCAGCATATATTGTTGTAGGTTATTGTGACATCTCATGAACTTTTGCTCCCTTTTAGAGAGGAGCTCCCAGTTAGGCCCAATTATTACAAAAGGCCCCAGCTGAGATCAGAGCCCCATTGTGCTGGGTGCTGCACGAACACAGAGGGAGAGAGAGTCCCTGCCCCAAAGAGCTTCCAGTCTAAGTAAACAAGATAGGTTGGGTGAGGAGGAAACAAGCACAGAGCGGGTAAGTGACTGCCCAAGGTCATATGGCAGGTCAGCGGCAGAGCTGGAAATAGAACCCAGGTGGCCTGTGTCCCCACCCTGGTCACTACCACGCGCTGCCTGTACCACACTGCAGCTGGAGGAGAGCTTGTGTATCTGTTTTCTATATACAGAAGCTCAAAGCATCAGGGCACCCTCCAGCCATATCAGACCCTCCCCTGGGGAGCAGTTTGCTGCTGAGCCGTGCCTGGCTGCTGCCACTGAGATCCCTCTAGGGTTTTATTGCTTGCTTTGGATTGGCGGCCAGGTCGAGCTCTTTCCGGCTTGCGCACCATGGTCCAAACTGTTAACCGCATTCCGACTGCGGAATCTCTATTCCTGGGGCAGTGCGAGGCCCAGGGAGAGCCCGGCTCGACCTGCGAAGCTTGCTGGCGCGGGCAGCAAAGAGAGCAAACTATGAAACTGAGCCCGTTGTATCAGCAAGCTCCAGGGGCAAACACAGGGACCCCAGTGCTGCGCTGTCCCTTTGGTCAGAGCCCTGAGGGTCGAGCAGAACCTTGGCAGAGTTCACGGAGTCTCTTCCCAGACCCCGGGTGTAAGGTTATGAGGGCTGGGAAGTCTGTGGCCAAGCTCCTGCTGATGTCCGTGGTAGAGGATCGGGCCCTCACTCTGTGCCCCTGGGTCTGTGGTCACTGCTGTCTGCTTCTCTGCAGGTGGAGCCCAATGCCACCGTCGCCGAGATCAAGAACCTCTTCACCAAGTCCCGTACGTATGGCGTGAGCTTGCTTGTGTCGGCCCTGCCCCCCCTCTTCATCAGACTCCCACCCTCTGCTCACTGCCCCCTCCGAGTGCCGACCTCCATGGCAGTTGAGGGTGCTTAGTGCCCTGCAACACTGGGCCTTTGCACCCGAGCTGCCTGGCATGTCCCATGCGCTAGAGCAGAGCCAGGGCTCAGCTGCAATGGGCGTACGGAGGGGGCCCTTTCTCGAGGCAGCTGAGCACGGACAGACCTTGTGGTTCTCCTGACCTCGCCCCTCGCCAGTGCTGTCTAGTGTCATCCCACTGGGCCCCAGGCCTGGCCTGTGCGGCGGTGGAGCAGGCTGTGCTGTACGCCCCACGAGAGCAGGAAGGTATCGAGTATTCGGAGTGGTAAGGGGAAGGGGAAGAAAAAACAGGTTCCCACGGGAAGCCGCCACTTCTCCTGAAAAATTTTGTTTAGTCAAAAATCCAGTTTTTCGCCAACAGCCAGTTTATGATGGCAGACTTTGACCAGCTTTCTAGTGGGTAGTGAGAAACCTCTGCAGCCTGCGGCGTTTGTAGCACACCCGTCACCACAGCGTCTAGGCCTTGAGATCGCTGTGAGCGAAATGCCTCCTGTGCACTGGGCGAGCACAAAGCGTAGGCACCTCTTGTGTCTCACAGGAGTCCTCAAAATGGGGCATAGCAGGCGTCTGGGCCTTGTGCTGGCTGCCCGCACAGGGGGGCATCCCCTGGCATTTCAGTGCTTGGCCAGTGGGCTTGGAGACCCATCAACAGCGGGAGCCACCAAGGCAGGAGCCAGCCTGTCGCCTTCTGCTCTTAGCAAGGTGCCTAAGTTCCAGCTCAGCCTCGTGAGTCTCCATAACAGCAGCGTGGTTTGGTGCTGATCAGTTGGCACAGTCAGGGATTTTGGAGCCACAGGGGTGATGCCGTTGTCTCTGCTTTTCTCTCCGCAGATCCCCAGTGGTACCCAGCCCGACAGTCCCTCCGCCTTGACCCCAGTAAGTTAGAGCGCCATGTGGGTTCTGACAGCTGTCGCCGCGTCTGTTCCTAGGCGCGCCTCTCCGCTGCTGCTGATCGGGTGCCCCATGGGTGGGGAAAGCGCCTGAGGGGAACACGAGCCACAGGGGCCTGTGGGGCAGGTGCTGACGCTGTTTCGAAGGGCGAGAGATCTGGTCGACCACCAAAGGACTAGGGCTCTAGGAAGACCCAGCGTTCTGGGGAAGGGCCCTGTGGGCTTCCCAGCTTGTACACGGGGGAGAGCGAACCTCTGCGATCACAGTGCTCTGCCCTGCAGCAGGGGCGGTGGTTCATTCTCCACATGGCTTTCATGGGGGTGTCGCTGTGCTGCAGCGAACAGGAGAGCGCGGCCGTGTTTCAGGGGGCTGGGGTCACTCAAGCACGTTGCCATGGAACCAGTGCCAGGGTAGCAGATTGCATCGGCATCCCAGTTGGCGCGGCCCCCCTCCCTTTGCCCTCTCTGAGTCTCCGCTCTCCTTCCAGAGGGGAAGTCCCTGAAGGATGAGGACGTGCTACAGAACCTGCCGGTGGGCACCACGGCTACACTGTACTTCCGGGACCTGGGTGCGCAGATCAGCTGGGTGACGGTGAGCAGTGGCAAAGGTCTGCCTGAGAAAGCCCCCCCTGCCCATAGCACCCCCCTGTGCTCACAGCGCGCTCTGCCTTTCAGGTCTTCCTCACTGAGTACGCTGGGCCCCTGCTTATCTACCTGCTCTTCTACTTCCGAGTGCCCTTCATCTACGGCCCCAAGTATGACTTCACCTCCAGCAAGCACTCGGTCGTGCAGTGAGTACCCGTGACTGCGTCTGCTTAGCCTGCACTGGGGCTATGCCCTGGGATCTGGGTCTTCTCCTGAGCTGTTGGGGGCAAAGACCCTGTAGAAAACCTGAGCCCTAGGAAAACAAACAGATGGGACGTCATTGCAGACACTGGATATTTAGCACATGGACAGGCCACGGAGAGGGACTGGGAACTGCCGAGTGCTCTGAGCTGTTGCACCGGAAACCCAGTTGATTCCTGGCAGGAGGGAACAGTTTAAGATCCCCAGAGCATCTCCTTGTGGCTTATCAAGGGAGCTCTGCTTTAGACTCCAGCATGGCCCCCATCCAGCCCTGCTGGCGAGGAGCCTTCGGGGGAGCTGGCAGGTGCTCTCTGTTGGGACGCAGGGGACTTGCCTGCTCAGAAAAATTCCCTAGTGGGGAATGTACCCCCAGCCCATATCCCGGAGGCATTGGTACCCACTTGCACCCTTGTGCCTTCCCTTCCAGCCTGGCCTGCATCTGCCACTCGTTCCACTACATCAAGCGCCTGCTGGAGACCATCTTTGTCCATCGGTTCTCGCACGGGACGATGCCCTTGCGCAACATCTTCAAGGTGAGCGGGGTGGAGGGACAGCACCGGGCAGACAGCAGGGCCTGGGGGCAGGTGAAGTGAAGTGAGGTTCGGGGGCTGGGGCAGCGGCTGCCTGGGGGATCCCTTTGACTCGTCTCGTTAGTGGAGCCTGTATTAAAAGAGCATTTCCTGATTTGTCTCTAGAATTGCACATACTACTGGGGCTTTGCAGCCTGGATGGCGTATTACATCAACCACCCGCTGTACACCCCGCCAAGTAAGTGACCCCTCGCCACTGCCTTGCTGCTCTCTGTGCCCTAGAGGGCGCTGTGCGATTCCAGCCCTTCTCTCTGACTGACAGATCGCCTGAAGAGCTGTCCTTCCTTTTCCACTGCCTTACTTCAGCGCCCTCTCCCCCCCGCCCCCCCCCCCCTCCATGAAAGATGTGCGGGTATGCCACAATGCACAGCGGCTGCCGCACAACACTCCGTTTTCCCACAAGGCAGTGTGTCTGCATGGCAGGTGGAAACACTGGGATCCTACCCACCGTGCACCATACCTTTGCTGATACAACCATGTGGTCACAAGGCACAAGCAGTCGAGTGTGACCACATGCCGCAGAGATAGTTGTGTCTTAGCACTGTGCCGGCAGACCTGCCCTGGCCCAGCTGCTTAGCATAGCCAAGGTCTTAGAGACATGGGGCAAGTCCAGGCTTCAGGCTTGTCTGGCTTGTGTCTCTGCAGGACGTAGTGGTGACTCGGAGGTGTGGGTTGAGAGCACTGTCAGCCCTGAATGAAGGGGGCTGCATTGTTAACACAGGGATTTTCTCCCAAATATGCTAATGAAATAGTTGTGAGTTAGAGCAAACACAGCCCAAGCTGGGATAAATGGCTGGGAGCTGAACTCTGCCTGGGAATAGGGTGCAAACGTTTAACAAGGGGGGTAACTGTCCCGTGGAACGACTCGCTCAGCGGCACGTGGAGACTTCAAACCTTGGACGAGTTTCTCAAAGCTCCGCTGTAGCTCGGTCACGAGTTCTGGGCCAGGTGCTGGTGCAGGGGGAGGGTCTCTGGCCTGGGCTAGGCAGGGGTCAGTCTGAATGGGCAGAACGGTTCCTCCTGGCCCTGAAATCTGAGACGTCAGTTTTAAACAAATGGGCGAAAAATTGTTTCCCTCTCAGTCTCGTTTCCTTGGCATCTCTAGTCGTAAACTCCCTCACTCCCCAGCGCCCCTCTGGGGATCAGACCTGACAAGCAGCAGCCAGTGTTTTGTTTAATTAAAGGCCTTTTGTCCCTTCCTGCATCGTAAAGGGTTAAAAACCCAAATGAACAAGCCCACACTCTCCTGCTTTGCATGTCACCTTCCATCGAACCTTCCGCCACTCCTGCAGCAGCCCGTGACCTCGATTCCTTCCCTTCATCTCCATGCGCTGATATGAGTGTGGTCCAGCCGCCCCACGGCGTCTTGTACCGTACCCCCTGCCCAGCGACTTCACCCCCCTTTGCTCATTCATGTTCATTACTCTAGCTGGCTCTAACCCTGGAAGAAGTGGGCCCCCCGGGACTGCACTGCCCTCACCCTTAGAGAGGAGGGGTGAGCAGGGAAGGTCGCCGCGCTGCCCGGCTCTGGATATGCACCGGCCCTAGGGGTGTTCAGCTGGTATCTTTCATGGGCACTTAACAGATCCACCCCACCCTTGCTATGAATTTTTTGTTTCTGTCCGAGCCATTATTGCAGTAGGGCCTACGAACACCAAAGCCGCGCGCTCCCCCTGCTGACCATGTGCTAGCACGTTCCCTACGCAGACACCAAGCTCTGACTCTGTAAACCCACCCCTAGCGCCCCGTGAGATGAGTGTTCTTCCCCCCGTCCCCCGTGCCAGGCTAACCTCTGCCCTTCCCCTCCCCCACAGCCTACGGAGACGAGCAGGTCAAGCTGGCGCTCATTATATTCCTGGTAAGAACTGCCAGTGGCAGGGAGGGGAGCAGGGAAGGAGGCTGCTCAGCTGGGCTTGGGCAGGAGTGCCAAGGGGGGTACTCCGGGGGTGTGCCCACTGGAGATGGGCGTGTGTGCGAAAGTGGGGGGGAATGAGGGTGCCAGAGTGTGGGGCTGGGGAGAGGGAGGGATGAGGGTGCCAGGAGGATGGGTGGCGGGTGGCACAGCTCTGTGCTGCCACTGCAAGAGTGCTGCCAGCCAATGCCCTTCCAGGCCCACGCCCCTCTGAGCTGATGGGGGATCCTGCCACTGCAAGGGGGGTTGAACCCCCAGCCAGGGAGAGGGAAGGGGGTTGCTGGGACCCAGGGCACTGATCGCTCCTCTGCTTCCTCCCCAGTTCTGCCAGCTGGGGAACTTCTCCATTCACATCGCTCTGCGGAACCTGCGGCCGGCGGGTGAGTGGGGGCGGGGCCCCGCTGGCCCTCCAGGGCTTTAGTTGCTCAGGGGTGACCGGCCAAGGATGGTCAGTCCGAGGGCAGCCCGAGGGTGGGGGCAGGGTCTGCTTGTATCCCTGGCTGAGGTATGGGGATTGGGAGCGCGCTCTGGGTCCGGGGCATAGTCTGAGTGAGAATCTATCCCCCCATGCCCCTGGCTCCCTTCACAGAGGGTTCTCCTCCTTGCTCTCTGTCCTCCCACCTCTCCAGGGTCTTGCTAATGTTTAATGTAAGAAACACAGGAGAAAACCCCCTCTCTTCCTCAGGCCCCCTATAAGCATCCTAGGGGGCAGAGACGGGCAGCGATAGACAAGTGTCTCGCTAAACCCCCACGGCTTTCCCGGGTTGCGGAGGACACCTGCGTTCCCAGTGCAGACGCCTCCGTCTGGGCGCTGGTGGCTCCAGTGACTGGTTCATAGCAGTGTCTGGAACAGCCTGGCTGGCAGATCCTCCGTCTCCAGGCACAACCACCGTGGAGGCCTCAGCCTCTCTGGGCAGGACGTGGCACCCTGACTGGGATGTGGCTGTCCCAGATGTGTGTAGTCCCAGCAGCCGGGGAGGGGGTGGGGGAACTTTCTGAATGAGTCCTGGCCAGCCTGGCACCCTGCCTCTTTACTGCCCCATCAGCCCCATGTGTCAGATCAGCCCCGATGGTGCCCAGTGCAGCAGGGCGGGGATGGGGGAACATGCCGTTGCCTCAGGCTCCAGTGGGCTGCAGGAAGCACTGGCCTGTGTGTGAGTGGAGATCTGACGCACCACACCGGGGTGCTGCAGCAGCATCTCCCAGAACGGTGTCTGACAGGGCTGTCTCCCCAGTTCCCGACGAAAGCATTGCTCATGCGAAATAAATCATGCTGGATTTCTGCTTCTCTCCCTCCCAGGCTCCAAGACTAGGAAGATCCCATACCCCACCAAGAACCCCTTCACGTGGCTCTTCCTGCTAGTGTCATGTCCTAATTATACCTATGAGGTGAGCCCCGCCCCACCAGTCCCCCCGCCAGCAGCAAACTGGCGAGTTCCCTGAGTCAAGGACTGCCTGGCACCAGCCCGCCCTGGTCCACAGATCTTGTTCCTGGTCTCCATGAGCTGCAGCTGCCTCCCTGAGACAGGCAGCTAGAGAGTGACCTTCTATCTGCCTCCTGCTTGCTGTTAATTAATAACGAGCTTGTGTTCCTCATCCACATGGGGGCCCCAGACTCCACAAACTGTCTGTCTGTGTATGATCTCCGCTCTATTGGAACATCAGTGTTCATCCCAGAAATGCAACCGTCTCTGGGGTGGAACTCAGCAGCGGCTTGGCTTAGCCACACAGCTGAACCCGTTAGGGCAGTAAGCCAAGGAGAATGCCCTTGTCTAACTGAAACTGCAGGGGGAATTCAGAAGGTGGCAAGACTTGAATTTGACTGGGAAACCGGGAGTTAACAGCCCTGCTTTTGGGAAAAGTGTGTGTGTTAAGAAATAGCTGGGACCTCGCACCCCTAATGCTATGCTAAGACATTGGGGTCAGCCCTGACTGAGAAGGGAGAGTGCCCCCTACTCAACTTCCCACCCCACTCCCTGCCAGACGGCCCCCCCCAGTGCCACACCGGGGTCAGCCCTGACTGAGAAGGGAGAGCGCCCCCTACTCAACTTCCCACCTCACTCCCTGCCAGACGGCCCCCCCAGTGCCACACTGGGGTCAGCCCTGACTGAGAAGGGAGAGCGCCCCCGGCTGAGCTCCCCGCTCTGCTCCCTGCAGGACAGCGCCCCCTCGCACTGTACTGGGATCAGCGCTGACAGAGAGCAGAGCACCCCCGGCTGAGCTCCCCGCTCTGCTCCCTGCAGGACAGCGCCCCTATTAAATCAGCAGCAGCCATTAGCAATCACCTGTGCTCTGCCTGGCCCAGCCCTGCATAGCTCCTGGCGACATGGCAACAAATGCCCAGCTTGGCACCACCAACAAAGCCACGGGCCTGAAGCCGGCTCCAACTCGGCAGTGTTGGTGATGCTCACGAGGGGTTTGGGTGTTCAGGGGGGCTGTACCTTCAGCCAGCTCTGGGCTGCCGAGAGCGCGTCCCTTTGCTGGAGTGCCACTCACCCACCAGGAAGGGACCATTCCCTGCCCGGGCTGGCAGCCGCCTCGTGTGTGCCCAGCCACCCCTTCCTCCAACTCAACTGCTGCCAGGGCTGGGGACTCCCCATTGCTGGGGAGACCAGGTCCCCCGACTGCCCTGATCCCTGGTATAGGTGAGGGGGTGAAAGCTCCCCCTGCCAGTCCCATCATCCCCAGCACCCTTATTCCTGCCCTAGCGTCTCCCTCCCCATAGGGGGCACAGTGTGAGGGAAAGATTTCCCTTGGGAACTGGCCCCTTTGACGCCACTTTCCTTCCAGCCCCTGGGCATTAGGTCACCCCTCCAGGGGGGCACCCGCACCCCCAGTGCTGGACAGCCCCTCCCCATGAGGGTCTGAGATTGCTCAGCTCTCAGGGTCTGGGCGGGCCTGGCCTCCCTGCCATTTGAGTCCGCGTTAAGGAAGGCATGGCAGGCTCCTCACAGAGAATGCAGTAGATGCAGGCGTGCTGGGCCTGTGCCCATTCGGAGGGAGCCCTTCACCGGCTGGGCCGGAGTCCCTGCCTCCTACTGCCACGTACGCTCTGGGCATGCGGCTTGGGTTAATAATGCGTGGTGGCTGGGGGCACTGCTCTGTGTCACAGGGTCTGCAAGCCCCTGCTCACAACAGCCCAGGTCTAGCAGGGGGTTGCAGGTCAGGATAGAGGGGCACTGGCAGAGCTGGGCAGTGGAGGGAACCCAGGGTTGGGGTTGAGGGGCACTGGCAGAGCTGGGGGAGGGAAGCCCAGGGCAGGAGCAGCAGGTGGGCACTGGAATGGGGTTGCCAGCATTAAATGCATGCCTCGCTGGTGAAGTCCTGCTTGGCCGAGGCAGCAGGCTGAGGTGCCCTGCTGGAGCCCAGGATGTGCCTGTCACAGGGCCCGGGCAGAGGCCAGTCCATCTTCCCACGGTCATTCTCCCTGCCCATGAAGGCCTCAGAGCTGGGGCCTGGCAGGGGCCCTTCGCGTGGAGGCGAGTGCAGGGAGTCTTAGCGGCCGTGTCACCGTGCCCCTCCCCCTTGGGCCAGGGCTTGGATTGCACAGCTCAATTGTCTTCCCCCCCCCCTCGCCCCCTCACTCCAGCTCAGGTACGATAAAAGCCCCAACATGGGCTGCTCACCTGGGCGCCCCTAGTGGGGGGGTAGATCTGCTGCTGTGCTGCAAATGGCTCAGTGAACTTGAATGAGCGCCCCCTGTCTGTGAGTGAGCGCCACTTGCCAGGCCTGGCCTCCTCTGTGCCATGCGGGGGCGGGTTCTGCCCAGCCCCTTGCTTCCCCAGCGCTAACTGCAGCTGCTTCTCTTCCAGGTGGGCTCCTGGATCGGCTTCGCCATCATGACTCAGTGTCTCCCAGGTGAGTGCGGTGTGGGGGAAGGAGCCAGGGCACAGGGACGCCACATTGTCTCCTCACAACATCCGGGGGGCATGGGCCAGGCGGGTCTTGCCTTCTTGCTGCCAGGGCCACCTATCCCTGTTCTGTGGGAACAATAAGCCCCTACATGGCCAGCAATATGGCTCCCAGCATGTCACAGAGATCATCTCCCTCTCACAGGGGGAAACCGAGGCACAGGTAGGCCAAGGCACCTGCCCGAGCCGTTGTCGTAGACGGGGAATAGAATCCAGGAATCCTGGCTCCCAGCCCTGCCCACTTGACCACACTCAAGGAGTTTGGTGGGTGTCAGCCCAGTTCCTGGCTGGCCGGATGAGCTGGGTTCACAGCCCGGCTCCCTGCACTCGAGGCTCGTCCTGGTGCCCAGCACTGAGGGACCCGCCCCGGTCTGCGGGGAGTAGGCAAAGCAAAGACTGCAGCGTGAGCTGCCCTGCAGCCGAGGTGTGAGCTGCTTTCCCTGGCATTCGCTGGCTGCCTTTTCCCGGGAGTGGCACCGCCCAGGGGCCTCCAGCCTATCAGGCGGGAGCCCCCTGCTGCTTCCTCGGGGAAATGCAGGTACCTCATCTTGTGCAACATCTGGTTCTTGGTCCCCTTGGAGGGGGGGGGGGGAGCCAGTGGTGGGGGCTGGCCCGAGGGGGCAGCTCTCATTTTAGGCCCGAGCCGAACCAGATCCAGGCCCAAGTGAGTCGAGTCCTTTTTCCAACCTGACCTAACCTGACCCTTCGCCCTGAACCTGAGTCAGTGTCGCTGCCTCCTCCAGCCGGGAGCGGGAGAGGTTGGCTGTCAGCTGGGCCCAGGGCACTTGGCACCATGACTGTGAACCTGGGTCCTGCCAGCCCTTACTGCAGTGTGAGAGGCGCTGTGACTTGTGGGTGCCCGCACAGCACAGCGAGGAGCGGGCCCCGGGGCACGCAGTCATGCCAACCCCCGTGGCAAGAGGAGAGCTGACCCGCAAGGTCCTATTTACCTACCCAACCCCTGGGGGGGGGCCAAGGGAGTGCCCCCCCTAAATTCCTCACCGCTTTCCTCTCTGCCCACAGTGGCCCTGTTCTCTCTGGTCGGCTTCATCCAAATGACCATCTGGGCGAAGGGGAAGCACCGTAGCTACCTGAAGGAGTTCCGGGACTACCCACCCCTGCGCTCGCCTATCGTCCCCTTCCTGCTCTGAGCCGTGGGGGCTGCTGGGGCTTCGTGTATCTGTGCAGTCCAGGGAGGAGCCCACCCCCCACATCTGGCCAGCTGGCACAGGGCTCGGGGGAAGCTGCGCAAACTCACCCAACTCCTCACTGCTGGGTTTCTGCAGCTGCCCCTGTGCTCCCTTGGGGGGGGCCACCCCCACCCCCCCCAGGGAAGCCAACACCCAGCCCTGCTCAGGGCCGATGCTCTCCTCCCGCTGCGCCATGCACCCAGATCTACAGCCCTGCCTAACTGGAAATTAACCCAGGGAGAAGCTGGAGCTGCCTGTGGCTGGATGCAGCCACTCAGAGCTGTGGCCTGGAGGGAAGGACCCTGGCCCCAGGCACCTGCCAACGCAGCCTGATCCCAGAGGGGCTGAGCGCTCGTGCCCCCGGTGGAGCTGGTGGGAGTGGCAGGTGCTCAGCCCCACCGGAGACCAGGTACCAGCTCAGGATCATAGGTGCCTCCTTTCAGGCTCCTGAGCAGGAAGAGAACTCCTTTCCTGGGTCACATCTCCACGGCAGGGCCTCAGGGGGCGAGTCCTGGGCTGGGGCATGGGCCCTGTTCAGCACCCCTCTCCTTCGAAAGCTGCCCAGGGGCTGCTGCAAGACACAGCTGGGCTCTGGCTTCTGCCCTGCACCCCAGGCTGCTGGTAGCTGAGGCTGGCAGGGTCTGGTCAGGCCCCCAGCCCCAGGCTGCCTTTCCCATGTGCCCTGCTGGCCCAGCTGTTAAGGGCATCAGACCCATGGGCAGCGAGTTTGCAGATGAGTCTGTTTAGAATGGTGCTGGCACAAGCGGGAGTCAGGACTAAGGCATGTTGGGGGGGGTGGTGGTGGTGTGGGGCAGAAGTGAGCCAGGAGTGGGGTGACGAGAGAAAAGGGAAGGGCACTAGCACTGTGTAGGGAAAGCCAGGGGCAGCAGGTCAGGAGTGTGGGGCACTGGCAGGGCTGAGGGGGCAGGGGCAGGCTTGAGGGGCAGTAGCAGGGCTGTGGGGGGGAGCTCAGCTGGCAGCTGCTTGACTCAAGCCAGCACCGTTAATTGTAAGCACAGTAAAGTTTTTTCTTTTGTACCATTCTTCTGTTCCGTACTTCCCCGGGCTGCTGAGCGGCTGCCCTGGCCCGCCGGCCCAGGCTGTAGCTCAGGCCTGGCTCTGCCGGGATGGCAGGGGGCAGAGCAGGCTATTCTAATAAAGACGTGGGGTGAGGCCCTTCCTGGGCCCAGCCCAACTCCCTCCTGCACTGGCTCCTTGGCAGCTTCTGTCTCCTTTGCTCTTACTGCGTGTGACTGCGGGGGAGAGAGGGGCGGCCCTAACTTCCCTGCCCTGGGGGCTTGGCGCATGTTGGACAGGGCACAGGGCCCTGCGGGGAGGGCTGGGCTAGGTCACCCATCACTGGGAGGAGTCCTGGGGTCCCAAGGAGAGAAACCAAGGGGGCAGGGAGGGCAGAGACTGGCCATGGGCCAGGCTCTCCTCTCTGAATGGCTACCCCTGGAGCTCTGCGTCTCCCAGGGGGGCTGTGCCTAGGACAGGGGCCGCCCTGGGTGCCACCACACCTTCCACTGCAGCATGAACACACCACTGCCCCCGTGCCCAGGATTCCCTGCCGCTGAGCCAGGCTCGCTTCCTTAGGCCGCTACCCAAGTAGGACTGAGAACGGCCCTGCCCCAGCACAGGAGCTGCAGTGAGCCTCTGCCCAAGCGTGTGTCCAGGATCGTTCTCCCTGTCCAAGTGCCAGCAATAAACCAAGCCAGCCCCTGTCCAGCCACGTCTTATTGCTCCCCCCACCTCGACAGAGGGGATCAGCGGGGCTCCAGGTGTGTGGGGTGCTCTTTGCACAGCCACTCCCCCTGTCACTGAATGGCAGGCACTGCACCCCACCTAAGGGCTGGTGCCATCTATTGCCCCCTGCACCCAGCCATACAGCACAGCTGGGGAGGGGCAGCTCGGGTTTCTTTGTACACAGCAGCGACTCGTGCCCATTGCCCAAGCCACTCTGCCCTCTGCTGCTGGCAGACGTCTCTCCAGCGTGTGGGGAAGAGAGCAAGAAAACAAGCCCCATGGGTAGGTGCAGCACACCCTAGATTCTCCAGAGCTGTAGAAGTCCAAGCAGCTGCCAGCATACTGCCCCCAAAGGGCAGGGGTGTGACAAATCCTGCCCCCCCCATAGCTGTGCCAACCTAACCCCCGTTGTGGACACAGCTAGCGTGACTGTCACTCCCTGGCTGTAGCGCGTGTTGCCGTTACAGGGCTGAAGCTGTGCCATGGCAGCACGGACATGGCCTCAGCCCCAAAGCTCCCCAGACGGACAGCAGCGAGCGTGAGCAGGCTCCCCGCAAGGAGAAGGGGCAGCGGGTAGATTCCCAGCACTGGCTGCCAGGGCAGGAACTGAGCCAAGCCCCGTGGGAGCTGGAACTCACAGCAAAGAGCCCGAGCGCGTCTGGCGCTGTCTGAGCCCAGCGGAGCTCGGCCGTGCTGAGGGTCAGAACTCGGCAGCCATAGGGTGCTGCACACGTGTCGCAACCACACACACTCCATCCCTGGGAGGGAGCCGAGCATCACCCTGCTCACAGAGGGGGGAGAAGGTGGGGGTAGCCCAGGGACGCCTGGCTCTAGTCCCTAGACCCTATCCCCCTCCCAGAGCAGGACCACCACCCAGGAGCAGTGTTCCCTCTAATATTTTACATCCATGTACGGAATGAATTTTGTTATGTGCACCAATATAGAGGTGATTGGTGCACATAACAAAATTCATGCGGGGGTGGGGCCGAGGGGTTCGGACTGTGGGAGGGGGCTCAGGGCTGGGGCAGAGGGTTGGGGTGTGCAGGCTCTGGGGTGGGGCCAGGGATGAGGGGTTTGGAGTGGGCTTAGGGCTGGGGCAGAGGGCTCCGGCTGGGGGTGCAGGGTCTGGGGTTGAGCCGGGGATGAAAGGCTTG
>NW_020664801.1:26395-28919 GCF_002925995.2 Terrapene triunguis | reverse complement strand
GGGGGGGTGTGGGTTCTGGGATAGAGCCGGGGATGAAAGGCTTGGAGTGGGCTCAGGGCTGGGGCAGAGGGTTGGGGTACAGGGGGGTGAGGGCTCTGGGGTGGGGCCAGGGATGAGGGGTTTGGGGTGGGCTTAGGGCTGGGGTGGAGCCAGGAATGAGAGGTTTGGAGTGGGGGAGTGGGCTCAGGGCTGGGGCAGAGGGTTGGGGTACAGGGGGTGAGGGCTGTGGGATAGAGCCGGGGATGAGGGGTTTGGGGTGCAGGCTGACCCCAGGATGTGGTGGGCAGAGAGGACTCCACCTAGCTCTTTCTTGCCGCAGCAGCCCAGGGTGAGGCGCCTCTCCCCAGCTGCAGTAGCTCCGGCAGGGCTGGGTTGGGCAGGGCCGAGGGAGGGGCACCTCCCCTGGCCGCGGCAAGTCCAGCGCAGGTCTGCGCTGGGGCCGGTGGGGAGGGGCTCCTTTTCCCACTACAGCCCTGCGCGGGGCTTAATAGGGAGCTGCGCGGCCACGCAGCTTAATGGGAACTTAGCCCAGGAGTCCTGACTCCTGCTCTAACCACTAGGAAATGCCACCGCTCACTGCTCCCCATAACTTCAGGTCCAAGTCTGAAGAAGCTCCAAAGTCGGTCCAGTAAGAGCAATTACCTCACTCACCCTGGCTCCCCATCATGCCCAGCACCTGCAGTGATGGGGCATTACAGCCTCAGTGCAGTACACGCTCATGCCCTGCCCACCCCACTCCAGTCACCAAGCGAGATCCAGACGCAGACGAGCCATTATTTATTCCCTTACGTATAACACAAGGACAGGACTCCTCCAGCCCCTCACGCGGATGGGGATGCAGGGCTTTGCTTTGCTCAAGCCGCCGCCTTCTGCTCCAGCCTCTTCTTCCTCACCAGCAAGCGCCGCTCCCGCTCAAACTCCTTCATACGCCTCACGTAGCTGGGGCGAGAGGAGACATCAGTCACGGGGGTCTACCTGCATCTCCAGCAGGAGCAACCCCGCCCCCCACACTCTGTATTAGGTACAGGCCGATCTCAGAGCTGTTGGACTGTCCCACTTTCCTGGAGGGGGGGCTCACTGAAATTAGATTCACTGCTTTGAACCAATCCTTCGGCTCTCTGGCCCCTCCCCCCTGCCCCACAGCTTCCCCCTCCACCCCACAATCCCCACGGTGACACAGCCGGGCCAGCCCCATAACCACGTTCCGCCTAGTACCCCTCCCTTCACTCTGGGGTCTGCTTGGCCCAGGGCTTGACCCTCTGTGGGAAGGGCCCTACACGTGTTTCATCACCATCCTGCAGGGTTAGCCGCACCAGTGGGGCCCGGGGATCAGCCAATGGCCCAGAACGCTGCTTTCTGAGATGCCTTCCACAAAGTAAGGGGGAGGGGACGTTTATTTCTGTGCTAAGCGCCCACCGTAGCTGGTTACTGGGGACCATCAGCACATTCTTAGGCTTAAATACCCTATGTGGGAAGGGCAGGTGCCAATCACACCGAGCTCCGGCAGCACCTTTCATCAGTAGACCTCAAAGCACCGTGCAAAGGAGGCCAGTTGCCCCAGGTCACCCAGCACACCAGTGGCAGAGCTGGGAATAGAACCCTGGTCTCCTTTGTGCTCTCTCCTCTAGGCCATGCTGCCCCTCTCTACCCCTAGGGCTGCCACCCCCAGCTCTGTGGCCCTGGGAGCGGAGTAGCCTGTGGATGGTGCCAGGAGCCTCCCAGCACAGGCAGCCTCGTACTCAAGATGCTCGCAGTATTCCCAGTCGTGGAGTTCATCCTGGCAGGCCAGGAAGTTGGGGAAGCAGTCGCGCCTGCACTTCATCAGCTTGATGAGGTGGTGGGCGCAGTAGTCGCGCTGCTCCAGGGGCAGCTGAGCGTCATTCATCTGCTGCTGCGTCGCTACCATCACTGCGGGGGACAGAGAGGAGGGGCAGAGGTGAGGCTGGGAGCAGGACGTGGGCGTGACACACCAGGAACTGAACCTGGGACCTCCAGAGCTAAAAGCACTAGTGGCCCTCTACCTCCTGAGCAAAGAGCCAGGCTCCATCGCGGGGCCGTAACAGCCGCAGCGAATGTGGATCGGGCACCGAGTGGGACTCTGAACACCCTATACATGAGCCCTTCTGATGAAACTCCATGGAGAAACTGAGGCACAGGAAGCAACTTGTCCAGGCTCACAGAGGGAGAGCTAGGGATACAAGTCAGAAGTCTTTGGCTCCAAGCTCTCTCTCTATCCATTTCAATTAGATGTGTTCTTATTTGCACTTGTCTCAGGATCTATGCCTCTACACAGGACAGGGCTTCGACTGCCCTCTACTATGTAATGATCTTGGGTTTACACAGTTCCTTTCAACGCAGAGCACTGACTGACCCTCGTATAGACAGTTCAGACACTCATAGAATCATAGAAGATTAGGGTTGGAAGAGACCTCAGGAGGTCATCCCCTTGCTCAAAGCAGGACCAACCCCAACTAAATCATCCCAGCCAGGGCTTTGTCAAGCCGGGCCTTAAAAACCTCTAAGG
>NW_020664801.1:0-25995 GCF_002925995.2 Terrapene triunguis | reverse complement strand
CCGTGCCCCGGGCTCACCCCGCTCCTTGCGCTCCGGGAAGCCCAGCTGCGCGTCGAAGGTCGGCATGTGGAGCGGGTCCGGCTCCACCTCCGCGTCGATCAGGTAGCGCCGGACCAGGTGCGCCCCCATCCCCGCCTCGGTCACCTCGGGGCCGCGCTGCCTCGGAAGCACTTCCCCCCCCCCCCCGGAACCGGATGTGAAGGGCTCGCTCTGCCCCCCCCCAGGACCATAGAGATCACAGGGCAGTTCCTAGATAGGCAGGAGGCTTTCTGGTTTCTGGCCCATGTCATCGTGGGGGCGGGGCCTCTGTTCGCCCCGCCTCTTTTCCCGTGGGATCTCTGCTCCCGCCTCTCCCTCCTGCGCGTGGGTCCCCCGGAGGGTGTGTTCCCGCTCTCCAGGAACAGGGGCACATCAGCCAATCACCACCCTTCTGCTGGGGGAAATTTGCATGTAACAATCCTATTGGCTGCCCCAGCTCCTGGGGTAAGACATGGGCCTCCTGGTGGGTGAGGCCCAAGGGGGCCTGGTCTGCGGCCCCACCCCAGGCCCTGCTGCCCCTGCTGGGACCCCTCGTTGTCTGTGTATGTACAGCGCCTAGCACTACCGCAGTGCACCTAATAAATAAGGTACAGCGCCTAGCACAACAGGGCCGTACTGTAATACACCTAATAAATGTCAGCTAGCCCCAGATTGACTGGGTACATGTTGCTCCAGGATGGGATGCAGAGACAAAATTTCTTGACACCTGACACTCCCGTCTGCTCCAACAAAGACCCAGGGTCTGAATTACTTGCCCCAAAGCTGCAGGTTTACCTGAAAGCAGCTAACAGAAGTGTTCCTGTGTTTAACACTCTGGCCTTGGCTACACTTGCGAGTTACAGCGCTGTAAAGGCTCCCCGAGCGCTGTAACTCACTCCCCGTCCACACTGGCAAGGCATTTGCAGCGCTGTATCTCCGTGGTTGCAGCGCTGCATGTACTCCACATCCCCGAGAGGAATAGCGAGTATTGCGCTGCCGCTGCAGCGCCGCAGCGCCAGTGTGGCCGCCCAATGCACTGTGAATGGCCTCCAGAAGTATTCGGCAGTATCCCACAATGCCTGTTCTAGCCACTCTGGTCATCAGTTCAAACTCTACTGCCCTGGCCTCAGGTAACCAACCATGTGACCCACCCTTTACATTCCCCGGGAATTTTAAAAATCCCCTTCCTGTTTGCTCAGCCCGGCGTGGCGTGGAGTGCTATCAGCGAATCTTTCCAGGTGACCACGCCTCCACGCGCCAAGCTCCAGCATGGAGCAATGGCGAGTTGCTGGACCTCATCAGTGTTTGGGGGGAGGAAGCTGTCCAGTCCCAGCTGCGCTCCAGCCGTAGGAATTACGATACCTTCGGGAAGGTATCAAAGGACATGATGGAAAGGGGCCATGACCGGGACGCCCTGCAGTGCAGGATTAAAGTGAAGGAGCTGCGGAGTGCCTACCGCAAAGCCCGCGATGCAAACGCCCGCTCGGGTGCTCCCCCCGCGACCTGCCGATTCTACAAAGAGCTGGATGCGATACTTGGGGTTAACCCCACCTCCACTCCGAGCACCACCATGGACACTTCAGAGCCGGTGTGGGGGGGAGGAGGAAGAGGAGGAGGAGGAGGAAAACGGGAGTGATGGTGGTGGGCCAGATGGAGATACCCCGGAATCCCTGGAGCCATGCAGCCAGGAGCTCTTCTCGAGCCAGGAGGAAGGTAGCCAGTCGCAGCGGCCGGTACTTGGTGGAGGACAAACAGAAGAGCAGGTTCCCGGTAAGCGGGTTTTTTTTTCGGGAAGGAATTTTTTCGGTGCGGGCTCTTTGGGAGAGGAGGGTTAGGCATGCATGCCTAGATGCGGAATAGTGCATTGATGTGGTTTATCACATCGCGGTAATCGGCCTCGGTAATCTCCTCGAATGTCTCATCCAGCACGTGGGCAATGCGCTTGCGCAGGTTTATCGGGAGAGCCACCATGGTCCTTGTCCCAGCCAGGCTAACGTGTCCGCGCCACTGTGCCGCGAGGGACGGGGGGACCATTGCTGCACACAGGCAAGCTGCATATGGGCCAGGGCGGAAGCCGCATTGCAGTAGAAGACCCTCCCTTGCTTCCCAGGTCACCCTCAGCAGCGAGATATCGTCCAGGACGAACTCCTGTGGAAAATGTTGGGACAGTGTTCAGTGTAGGTGCCCCCTGAAGCTGTTGGCTCTCCCCAAGGCACAGAAACCCAGAGGACAGTGTAGCCCTGAAACAATCAGTCCCCCTTACTCACCATTTTGAGGCTCCCGTGGGATATGTGTGCTCTGTTTCGGACAGGAAAATTATGCTATTGTGTAGACCCTGTGTGTTTTCTACTCCTTAAGTGCGGGGGGAATCATTACTCTGTCTGGTATAAACAATGCTGCCTCTGTTAAATGTTGCGTTTTGCCTATACAGCTGCATCAACCTTGAGACCTCAGCCGTCCCTCTTATCGCCTGCTCAGAGACTGCAAAGACTCAGGAAGAGACCGCGAAAAAGCAAAGAAGACATGCTGCAAGAAGTGATGCGGCAATCTATTAAAGAGAATGAGAAAGCACAGGACTGGAGGGAGAGAGAAAGCTCCCTAAACCCCCCAGAAGGACTTGATTGAGGGGTTCTTGTCCCTACACGCTCTGCTTGGGACTGTGTTCCTGGCATCTAATAAACTGTCTGTTTTACTGGCTGGCTGAGAGTCACGGTGAATCTCAGGAAGAGGGGTGCAGGGCCCTGACTCCCCCACACTCCGTGACATTGGGCTGGGGGCAGTGCTAATGCAAGAGGAGGCAGGGGGTAAAAGACATCCCGTGGCGTACTGAAGCAAGAAATTGTCCCCCACTGAGCAAAATGACGCTCCCATTGAGAAGGAATGTTACGCCATTGTCTGGGCTGCCAAGCAGTTTAAGCCCTATTTGTACAACAAAAAATTCCCTGTGTTGAGTGATCCTGCCCCTCTGGTCTGGCTGCATAAGGCCAAGGGTACCAACTCCAGGTGATTGCGTTGGAGTTTAGCCCTTCAAGAGTATGAAATGGATATAATCCCCATAAGGGGGAAGGAAAATACTGTAGTTGATGCATTGTCCAGAATGGGGAGTCCTTAGGATGCAGTCAGCGATGTTTGTGACATCCCTTCCTGCATGAATTTTGCCTTGGGGGTGTGATGTTATTGACACCAACCAGGACCATATAGATCATTGCTGGAACCAAAGTCCTGTAGTGGCCCCACATCTCGTATAAAGGGGGTCAAATAAGGTGTCTAAGACAAGGTTATGGTTTGCTGGTTATGATTATGCTGTCTGTATGCATGTATCATTTTTGTATTTAAAGTTATAAGTATTGGCGCAATACCGTCTGTATTTCAAACTTGTGCTGTGCTTCTGGATGATACCCCAGACAATTTGGTGTCAGCACTGCCTAGCCTGCTTGATGGCCCATTAAGGACCATCAGCTATACCAGGGTTCGGCAACCTTTCAGAAGTGGTGTGCCGAGGCTTCATTTATTCACTCTCATTTAAGGTTTCGCGTGCCAGTCATACATTTTAATGTTTTTAGAAGGTCTCTTTCTATAAGTCTATAATATATAACTAAACTATTGTTGTATGTAAAGTAAATAAGGTTTTTAAAATGTTTAAGAAGCTTCATTTAAAATTAAATTAAAATGCAGAGCCCCCCGGACTGGTGGCCAGGACCCGGGCAGTGTGAGTACCACTGAAAATCAGCTCGCGTGCCGCCTTGGGCACATGTGCCATAGGTTGCCTACCCCTGAGCTATGCAATTGACCCATTGAGAGAAGGCAGACACACCTCAGCAAGGCATGAAGGGACCTGCCTATGGACAGAACTCTAAGGTTTTTCTATGCAGTGTGCTGGATAGGGTGTCCTTGGGACAAGGAAAGCAAAGACCACATGGCAAGAGACTATAAAAGGATGATGCCTCATCGCCATCTTGTCTTCAATCCTGCTTCTAACCTCTGGAGGGACTTTGCTACAAACTGAAGCTCTGAACAAAGGACTGAATGACCCATCCCAGCTGGGGATGTTCCAGAGACTGGATTTGAACCTAGTTCATTCCATCACTGCTACAAGCCTGAACCAAGAACTTTGCCATTACTGTATGTAATTGATTCCATTTAACCAATTCTAGCTCTCATCTCTATCTTTTTCCTTTTATGAATAAACCTTTAGCTTTTAGATTCTAAAGGATTGGCAACAGCGTGATTTGTGATTAAGATCTGATTTGTATATTGACCTTTGGGATTGGGAGAACCTTTTTTCTTTTACTGGGGTGTTGGTTCTCATAACCATTCACTCCCATAACGAGTGGCACTGGTGGTGATACTGGGAAATTGGAGTGTCTAAGGGAATTGCTTGTGTGACTTGTGGTTCGCCAGTGGGATAAAACCAAAGTTCTCTCTGTCTGGCTGGTTTGGTGTGCCTTAGAGGTGGAAAAACCCCAGTCTTGGGCTGTAACTGCCCTGTTTTAAGCAATTTGTCCTGAATTGGCACTCTCAGTTGGGTCCCGCCAGAACCAGCATCGTTACAGAGGACCAAAAAAGTGCCACCGTGGCTGAACATTTAAAAAAAGAACAATTAGAGGCAAAAGGGTAACCTTTAAAAAGTGGAAGTTAAATCCTATTGAGGAAAATAGAAAGGAGCATAAACCCTACATAACATAAGATGGCAATATTGGGTCAGACCAAATCTCCCTCGCATTCTCTGCAGTGAAGACCGATGCAAAGAATTCATTTAGTTTCTCCGCAATGGCCTTATCATCCTTGAGTGCTCCTTTAGCATCTCAATCAGCCAGTGGCTCCACTGGTGGTTTAGCAGGCTTCCTGCTTCTGATGTACTTTTAAAAAAAATTGCTGTTATTTTTTGGCCAGCTGTTCTTCAAATTCTTTTTTGGACTTCCTAATTATATTTTTACACTTCCCTTGCCAGAACGAACAGAATGTTGCGAATCATTAAGAAAGGGATGGATAATAAGACAGAAAATATCATATTGCCTCGATATAAATCCGTGGTATGCCTACATCTTGAATACGGCGTGCAGATGTGGTCACCCCATCTGAAAAAAGATATATTGGAATTGGAAAAGGTTCGGAAAAGGGCAACAAAAATGATTAGGGGTATAGAACAGCTTCCGTATGATGAAAGATTAATAAGACTGGGACTTTTCAGCTTGGAAAAGTGGCAACTAAGGGGGGATATGATAGAGGTCAATAAAATCATGAGTGGTATAGAGAAAGTAAATAAGGAAGTGTTATTTACACCTTCTCATAATACAAGAACAAGGGGCCACCAAATGAAATTAATAGATAGCAGGTTTAAAACAAACACAAGAAAGTATTTTTTCACGCAACGCACTGTCAACCTCTGGAACTCCTTGCCAGAGGGTGTTGTGAAGGCCAATACTATAACGGGGTTCAAAAGGGAGCTAGATAGATTCATGGAAGATACGTCCATCAATGGCTATTAGCCAGGATGGGCAGGAATGGTGTCCCTAGCCTCTGTTTGTCAGAAGCTGGGATTGGGTGACAGGGCATGGATCACTTGATGATAACCTGTCTGTTCATTCCCTTTGGGGCACCTGCCATTGGCCACTGTCAGAGGATAGGATACTGGGCTTGATGGACCTTTGGTCTGACCCAGTCTGGCCATTCTTATGTACTTGAAGCAGGATGTTTGGTTTGAAGCGTGTCAGAGATTCCCCTGGGGATAACAAGCCTGGTACATATCAATTTCTTTGTTAAATTGATGAACTCATATGAGCTTCCAGCGTCCAGCGGGCATAACTGGACACTGCAAGAGGGAGGTTCCTAGGGTTGTGTCTGGGACTGGAGATATTGGCTAGTGCCATGCGGCTGGCCAAAAGCGCTCACCCATGTAGCTGGGAGCAACTTACATGCCAGAGGCTGTGTGTGAACAGCCTGGGAATGGGGGTTCTCACAGCAGAGCAGGGTAAGGCTGGCTCCCTGAGTTGAGGATTGGAGTGACCTAGCAGATCACGGGTCCAGATAACACCAGGGGAATGTCACAACCTAATAACTAATGTACAACACCTAGCACAATGGGGCCCTGGGCGCTACTGTAATATACCTAATAAATAACATACGGGGCCTAGAACTACAGGGCCCTGGGCACTACCGTAATACAGCTAATAAATAACATACGGGTTCTAGCACTGTGGGGTTTTGGGCCGGGGTTGAGGCTCCTAGGCATGTTTGTGGAAAAATGCCTCTTCGTGCATTGAAACGCAGCGATCTCGGATCCCATTACTGTGGCTACCACACAGCGCCCTCTAGTGCCACGCTTTGGCATTGGCATCTGGGTTCACTAGACAAAACCTCACCCCCATTAAGTCATCTGTGTTGCCCCCCTCCCAGCACCCCGCCTGTTCCTGGGAGATTGTAGCTCTTTAGACCCAGCCTTGTGGGATCTGATGAGCTCTCAGTCCAAGATGGGGTGGCTACAGGCCTTTTACCAGTTCGCATCCCCTCCCCCACCCCGCACCCCAATCCTGCTGAGAATATCCCAATGCCCACACCTCAGGCCTGGCTTCTAATGAGCTGCACTTATTTTGCAAAACAGGCGTTTACGCAAACCAGGGTCTCCCCTCCACTGGAGCATGGTGGCTGCAGCTGGTGTGGTTTCTATTCTGGTCCCTGTGGGTGTGTTTGCCACCTGCCAGGGGCTCTCAGAGAGAGGAACCTTTAAAACTCAAAGCCGGTGAGGATGTGGTAATATTTGAAGCCTGTAAACTTTGTAATATAGTTTGGGAGAAAGAATTTTACCCAGAGGACTGGAAGAAAGGTGTGATCTGTAAATTACCAAAGAAAGGCAACGACTTGGTGTGTTTCAGAGTAGCAGCCGTGTTAGTCTGTATCCGCAAAAAGAACAGGAGTACTTGTGACACCTTAGAGACTAACAAATTTATTTGAGCATAAGCTTTCGTGGGCTACAGCCCACTTCATCGGATGCATGCAGTGGAAAATACAGTAGGAAGATATATATATCTATATATCTATATATAGATATAGATATATATACACACAAAGAGAACATGAAACAATGGGTGTTATCATACACATTATAAGGAGAGTGATCAGTTAAGGTGAGCTATTATCAGCAGGAGAGGGAAAAAAAACTGTTTGTAGTGGTAATGAAAATGGCCCATTTCCAGCAATTGACAAGAAGATGTGAGGAACTGTGTGTGTGGGGGGGGGGAATAAGCATGGGGAAATAGTTTTACTTGGTGTGTGATAACTGGCCAGAAATATCATTATTTTCAGTACTTGGAAAAGTGTTTGGTAGTGTACTATTGGACGAAATGAAATTGGTCATATATGAAAAACTGTAATGAGAGTGCAGGTTTTAGAGCCCAAAGATTTGCCCTGATACAATTGAGAAAGGGCTTGCTTGGCAGGGAAAATTAGTCTTGAGTTTCATAGAGTGCATCAAAATTTTTGACTGCATTCATACAGAGTTGCAATGGAAGATCTTGCAACAATATGGCTTCCTAGAAAGATAGTATCACTAGTTACGATGCTGTACAAAGGATAAAATGCTATGTAAGGACAGAAAGTGGGGAGACTGATTGAGCTGGAGCGCAGCACGGTCGCATCTCTTCACCCCTTCTTTTCTGCGTGATGATAGATTACATGATGCGAAAGTGAAACGCAGCATCAAAGGAAGATACAGGAGTTATGTCAAGCAGAGGAAAACTTCAAGATCTCAATTTTGTTCCATTGGACACAGATGATGACGCTATAGAATAGATCAGGGTTCGGCAACCTTTCAGAAGTGGTTTGCCGAGTCTTCATTTATTCACTCTAATTTAAGGTTTCGCGTGCCAGTAATACATTTTAATGTTTTTAGAAGGTCTCTTTCTATAAGTCTATAATATATAACTAAACCATTGTATGTAAAGTAAATAAGGATTTTAAAATGTTTAAGAAGCTTCATTTAAAATTAAATTAAAATGCAGAGCCCCCTGGACCGGTGGCCAGGACCCCGGCAGTGTGAGTGCCACTGAAAATCAGCTCACGCGTTGCTTACCCCTGGAATAGATCCTCACCAAAGTCAAACATGAGGCCGCCAAAGTAGGATTAAGAATTAGCCAAAAGAAAACAAAAGTTGTGCTAGTTGAAAGAGGAACCAGCAATGATGGGGCATCTGTGATTAACAGTTAAGAATATGACATGGCTAATAAGTTGTATATCTTGGAAGCACAATCAGTGTTGATGGCCAAGGAGATGGAAGTAAGATCTGGGAAGGGAAGTGGAGCTGTTCTGAGACTGGCAAATATATGGGAAAATAAGGAGATTGACACAAGACCCGAGATGAAGATGTACAATATTGCTGTGATATCCACAGTGGGGATATGCCTCTGGCACTTGTGAAATGTGAGATGCCCCCAGTAGGAAACAACATATTCCATCAGAGACGCTTGCAGAGAATAGTTGGGGTCCACAGACGGGAAATCATAACAAACGTTGATGTGTCCCAAAGGCCTGGCCAACAGCCGTAAAGCCAATGATTTGAGGAAGAAGGCTGACGTGGTTTGGGCCTGTTGCATGGATGCCAAAGAAATGTGTTCTTAGATGAGCCCTTGACTGGATCCCACTTGGTAGAAGATGACAAAGAGGACAACAGCGGCCATATAAGAAATCCCTGCAGCCCAAGCATCACAGAGTGGGACTCACCTTCAGTCACTCTGTTTTCTGGCACCTAAAGGGCAAGGCTGTGGGCTGGGTTCCTCTTCTGCTAACCGAGCCCACAGCTGGTAGTCGGGCGTGGTACGTATGGTAACATGGGCAGTGACCCGTGGCGGGGCTGGGGGAGGAAGGAAGTTACATGCATGTGAAAATCACAGAGCTCCTGACAGAGCCAGGCTGTGGCTGGTTCCCTTAGACGTCCTTCGAGTCCGTCCGCGGGAGATCGGCATGGCTCACCTGAGCGACTACGGGAACTGGATGGGTCATTTGCAGTCAAAGGGCAAGAAGCCAGCGGAGCGCAGAGGTAAATGGCCAGTGATCTGAGTGGGGGCCTGGCTACCAGGCCTTCCAGGGGCTGTCAGCTTGGCAGATCTTAGCTACTCAGATGGGAGGCCTCAGAGGAAAACCCAGGCTGCTCCCAGGAGCATGGTGGGGAAATTAATAGGGGCTCTCTCCCCTGCTAGTCTGTGCTACCCCGATGTCCTGGCATGGTGCTAGGTAATGCTGTGTTGCAGGGTGGGTGCTCTCCCACCCGTCAGGGCTGGCCCCAATGCCCCAGCGTGGTGCTAGAGGGTGCAGGGCTGCCTTTCCCACAAGTTGTACACCCAAAGTCTTGACCACGTGTGGTTGTTAAAGATCCTCTGGCCCCTTCCATAAGAGTCAGGGTGTTACCCGTTGTGTCCTGGCCAAATTCCAGCCCAGGCAATTCTGACTGTCCCCCCAAAGCCCCATTGTGGTTTCAACTGAGAACTGGATTCGTCCTTCCCACCCTGCATAGCTGCATAGCATCCCCAGAGATGGCTGCATCTCAGTGCTGGGTGAAGAATCCCTGTATAAACAGCCCTACACCCCACCCCAGAGATGGCTGCATCTCAGGCTGAAGGATCCCTATATGCCATGCCCCAGAGGCAGCATCATCTCAGCGCTGGGTGAGAGAGCCTTGTATAAACAGCCCTGTGTTCCACCCGAGGTGGCTTCATCTCAGGCATGGGTGCGGTGATAGATCAATAGAAATACACCCAGAGCCCATGAAGTGCCTTGGGATGAAAGGGAGAGTCAAGAGACTGTATCAGTGTGTGTGTGAGCATGCTCCCACCCTGGGTGAAGCAGCCCCCTCCTCCGGCTGAGCCAGCTCGTCTGCTGCCCAAAAAGAGCCCCCACCCTCCCTCTTCCTTCCCACCCAAGGGAGGGTTTGTGACCAGCCAGCCTCTCTTCCCATGGCTGGCTCCCTCCCGTGGAGATCTCCCGTTCCCGCCACACTGGCCCAGCCTGTCCCGGTGAGACTGAGTGGCTCTGTAATCTCCAGGTGTGGCTGCTGAGTCCGACAGTGGGGACGACTACGAGAATGTGTCCCTGGAGAACTCTCCCAAGCCCCCGCCCCTGCCGCGCGGGAAGAAGGCGAAGGCGGCCGCGCCGAACCGGAAGGACAAAGGAGGAGCAGGTACCAGGGAGCCCCAGCTGCCCCGCTCTGCAGGGATCGCTCCTGCCCCACTGCTCGGGGGGTGTCAGCGCAGAACTCAGTATCCAGCCCCGAGCCACCTTTGGGTCTGTGGGAGCCAGTGAATCTGGGCCTGGCTTGGCTGCTCACAAACTGGCCTGGCTGGGAATGGCTGGGCAAGCCCACAGTGGGTGGTGGTAGCACAGAATGAGGAGACTGGTTACATGGAGGGGAAGGCCAGGCCTGTGGCTCACATGCGGGCTGGTGGATTCAGTTCCTGACCCCTGAGCACTGCCCGGGTCCCTGCCCATAGACGCAGAGACTCAGACGCCCGTCTCTGTTAGGCGCCACCAGCCAGACCTACCCTTCTCTCTCCTCTCCAGGTCCGGCAGCGACACCAGGCAGACCCCCCAAAACCGGTGAGAAACGTTCCAGCTTTTTGCTGGGGAGCAAGTGAGGCCTGGGTACAGAGCAGCCGCCCCGTCCAGCGGCCGGTCCACGCAGCTGAGAGCTCGTCACGTACGGGCAGCATCGGGGGACAGAACTCGTGACCTTCTGTTCCCACAGCTGTGACATGTCCCAGCCAGCAGGGGGCAGCGCCACATACCCGAGCTGCTTTGACACGTCCCAGCTGTGCAGTCCCCGTTCCCCACCCCCATTTCCAGGGCATCGCAGGCTTTACCTCCCCAGCCCCCCGTTTCTCACTATGGCACTGGAAGAAACATCCCCCACCCCAGAGTTCAGGGGTGCCCCTCCCCCACACAAACCCCCATCCCTGTGCTGGGAGCTCGCACGATATAATCCCTCCGGTTTCCTTTCAGACCTGGCCATTTCAGTGATCTCGGGGGACCCGGTCCTTCGGCCTTCCAAGCTCGGTGAGGACTCGGAGCTCTGCTCGGCTTGCGGCAGAACGCCCCCTGCTCCCCGCACCCTGGCCCAGGGCAGGACCCGTCCCTCCAGTCTGTTCCCCGAGGCTATCAATTCCAGCTGGTCGATCCCTTGGGGCCTGGCTGCTTCCTGGGTGGCTGGGGTAGCTGAGCGCTGGCTGGTGGGGAGAGGGGGGTCCCAGCGGGATCACCCCAGTAGGGGCACAGACTGGCCCAGAGCAGCAAGCCAGGGTGGGTGGGGAGGGTGAAGCCCAGCCAGGTAGGGGCTGTGTGCGGCCCCCTCTGCAGCCAGGATGGAGAGTAGGATTTCGTGGTCTTTGCAGCAGAGCTGGCAGATTTAACGCTCTTTGTCCCCCACGCCCAGGGCTGGACCTGTCGTCCGCAGCCGTGGCAGCTGCCTTCCAGCCCCCGGGAGGAGGTGAGTAGAGTCTGCCAGGGCAGGGGGGCGCCCTCATGCCAGTGGCGGATTAATAATTTTGCCGCCCCTAGGCCGGGAAATAATTGCCGCCCCGACTCTGCCCTTTTCCCGCCTCCATTCCAATCCCCTCCCCAGAGTCCCTGCCCCAACTCCGCCCCCTCCCTTCCCCTATTGGATCCCTTCCTCAAAGCCCCGCCCCCGGCCCCGCCTCTTCCCCCAGCGCGCGGCGTTCCCCCACCTCCCCCCTCCCTCCCTGCCCTGTGAAACAGCTGTTTCGCGGCGCAAGCGCTGGGAGGGGAGAGACATAGGACGCGGCGGCGCGCTTGCAGAGGAGGCGGAGGTGAGCTGGAGCAGGGGGGCGGGGCGCGGAGGGTAGCTTCCGCCCCTGCAAATTTGCCGCCCTAGGCCTAGGCCTTGTCGGCCTGGGCAATAATACGGCACTGCCTCATGCTACCCTGGCTCGGGGCACAGGGTGAGTGTGACAGGAGCCTGAAGTTGCACAGAGCCAGGCCGGGTCTGGACTTGCAGGGGAGAATGAAGGAAAATTCAGGTTGCTCCTGGGTTGGGGGCTCAATAAGGGGCTCTCTTCCCTCCCAGTCAGAGCTGACCCCCAATGCGGCACTAGGGGGCGCTGTGCTGCAGGGAGCAGGGTGGGGGCTCTGTTGGGGGCTCTCTTCCCTCACAGTCAGTGCTGACTCCAGTGCGGCACTAGGGGGCGCTATGCTGCAGGGAGTGGGACAGGGGGCTCAGTAGGGGGCGCTCTCCCCTCACTGTCCATGCTGACCCCCAATGCCACAGTGCAGTGCTAGAGGGCTCTCTCCCCGCAGTCAGTGCTGGCTCCAGTGCCATAGGGGGCGCTGTGCTCTCTTTTAGGCAAGGCCCCATACAATCAGACGATTATGCCTGAACACAGCCAATTAACAAAGCTCCTGGGGCAGTTTTGGGGAGAGTCGCGGTGCTCACCCCAATGTCCTGCCCATTGCGGGGGAATTCCATTTCCTCTCCCTGGATTCCCCCTGCCTTGTCAACCGCCCAGGGAACTCTCCTTCCAGCCGGGCCCTATGCTACACAACTCTCCAATGGCCGCAGCACTCCACCCCAGAGGTGGCTGCATTGAAGTGCTGGGAGAAGCAATCCCTGTATGGACACAGCTGGGCAGAGGGAGCTGGGGGTCCGGCTTCTTGCTCTTGCCAAATGGAGGTGCTCTCTGTGGAGTTACCCGGCTATCTGGTGGGATGCCCCGTAAACCTCTCCTTTCCATAACCCCATTTGTACCAGCAGGTACCTCCTGCCGACATTTCCCAGGCACCCACTGGAGGGAGAGTCCTTCACTATAATCTGCCCTACTCAGCCCTCCCTGCTTAGCTTCCCCCCTGTCCTGATACCCTCTCCCTTCAGAGAGCTAACTGCTGCTGTTCCCCATAGATCTTCCCCTCCCTAAACCTGCCTCACGGAGAGGCTGCCCTGGGAGGTCTCTGCTGATCACCTACGTCCTGCTGGGGGTTTGCTTCCTCATGTGCAGCGTGTTCCTCGTCCTGGCCCTCATGAAACGTGAGTGTGGGGCGGTCCCGGGTGTGTCAGGACAGCTGCAAGTGGGGTCATGCGGGCTGGGCTCGCCGTGCCTCATGTCCCCACAGGGACGGGGCTGCTCAGGAATTTCCCATTGAGACTCTGGGCCAGAAAATTGAGGGTTTGATTCAACAAAATTTCACGAAAAGGGGTCGGTTTCCACAGACATTTTTTGCCTTTTTGAGAGAAAAACCAAACACTGGAAAGAAGAAATATTGTGATTCAGAAATGCTGCCATGGTGCCTCAAAGGAGCTGAGTTCAGTTATCACGTGTCCCCATTCTCCTCTCTGGGCTTGGCTCCTCAACTGGACTACACCTCCCAGAATGCACCCCTGCCAGGGAGTCCCATGATGCACTGCCTCCACTTTCCAAGAGGGGAGACTGCAGTGCATCATGGGAGAGAGATACCTCATGCTCCTAGTCACTGCTCTAGGGAAGGCTCCCTGGTTGGACCATTAAAATCTCACGTGGTGTGTGATGGTCTCCCCTCCTGGAGAGGGCAGGCAGTGCATCATGGGGCCCAGTGGTGGTGCATCATGGGAGATGAAGTCTGGGTGGGGAGACGAGTCCCTACTGGGGAAGAGGACATGAGGCATCCAAACTACAACTCCCATGGGGTGCCAGAGCAGAATTTCCAAATCAACGTTTTTCAGTATTTGAAGTTCCAACATAGGAAGAAAAAAGGACTTAAACCCCCCCCCCCCCACAATTTTAGTCAAAAATTAAGGGTTTGTGTGTGTGTGTGTGTTTGTAAAAAAGTCTGTGGGACAAGTCTGGCATTTTCCAGCAAGCTCTGTCCACAGGCAAGGCCACCCGGACTTAGGCTTCACCAGGTCTGAAGGGGATGGGGGATGAATCTCCAGCAACTCTGCATCTCAGGAGCGGAGGCTTTGCCCCTGGAGCGAGAATTCGTACCCCAAAAGTGTTAGGCTGAGATTCTGCTCTCACTGGCCCTGATGAAAATCAGATGTCACTCCGCTGAAATCAGTGGAATAGCTGTGCCAGGAGTGTGATTGGAATCTGGCCCAGAGGGCAGGATGAGTCCTTGCTCCAAATCGAAGAGCCCAAACCTGCAAGGGAAGCACTCAGCAGAGCCAGACCCTAAAGGATCAGCACCCAGGCTAAGCAGCAGAAGAGCAAAGTGCAGCAGAAGGAGCTGTAACAGCAAGGGAGTAACCCTGGATTTACTCCACTCAGCACCTGATCTATAAACGTGAGGAATCATCACCTAAGAGTAAGGGGGTGATGTTAATAGTGCTGCCAACCCTCACTATATTTGGTGTTTTTCCTTAAAGCCCCAGCTCCCGGAGTCCTGGGATGATGGGAAACACTTAGCTCATTTCAAAACAAACCAATAAATGCTTAACCCTCACAGCTGGGAAAGGAATAGCTGGAGAACACAATCCCTACGGGGTCTTGTGCATTAGACCCTTTCCCCCTACTCTGCGTCTCTCTTGGCTACTTAGATCGTTAGCTCTTCAGGGCAGGGACTGTCTACTCCGTGTTTGTGCAGTGCCCAGCCCAACAGGGCGCCGATCTTGGCTGGGCCTACGCACTGCCTTTGTACACGCGATTACTAATAGCTCAAGAGACCAGAGGGCAAACCAGAAGAATCCCCAAAATAATTTTAAAAAGTTTAATGGGTTTTTTTGGGGAGGGGGCACGATTCATAACTTTTTGAACACCTGGCATTGGAAAATCTGTCACTGACAGCACTAAGCGACTCCCCTTCCTCCCCATCAAACCGATTCCCCTAGCACGGGAAGAAACCAAGCCATTGGGGGCTGGAGCAGTTTCTAGTGTAAAGGATCACAGCTCTGCTCTTTGCTCTTTGTTCATCTCCCAGGCCCACAGCTGCAGCAGGAGTCAGAGGAGCCGAATTTCCACCTTCCCCAGAGGGCAGCTAATGGTAAGTAAATGCTCCCAAGCTAGCCCAGCATGCTTGTCTCTGGCTCAGCATAGATGCTGGCTGGGTGGGGGCGCTGTAGCCGATCATTTTATTGCAGTGATTTGTTTAGCAGCCTGCAATACCGGGCCAGATTCTGATATGTTACAGCCGTGTAAATCTGGAATAACTCCATTGACTGGCGTGATGGAGATCAGAATCTAGTGCAGGGTCAGGAGGTCCCTGTCTAAAGGCTATAGCTGTAATTAGCACCGGGTGAGGTTTGGGCTTTTAATGTAAGTTACAAAAACATGTGAAGTCTGAGTTTTGAAATTCTCACTGGGTTTCAAAAAGACACAAACGGGTGGGTTTTTTGTTCCCATGTTAGTAGTTTTCCCATCAAGGTGTTTGTCTCTCCGAGGTTTTTTAGAAACTAAAAACACCCACACTTTCCAAAGCCAAAACGTTTTGATTCACAAAAAAAGTGTCACTGGGGAGCCAACGTGGCCAGTCAGGCGGGGGAGGGTGAGTAAGAGACACCATTGGGGGGAGGGGCGGAGGGACACATGGGCATGTTCACAGCAGACCTCAAGTAGCCAAATATTTCAGTGTTTCCCCAAGTTTTCCACTTTTTAAGGCTAATTTTCATTAAAAGAATCAAATGAAAACCTGTAACCAGCTCTAGCTGCTATTAGTGCCATAGTAAATAGCTCTGTATCCCAATTCTCACCATCCTAGACCCAAACGCGTGTCTCTCCTACGCACCACCCATAAGCCAGCAATAACCTTCCCTCTAATGGCACCATTTGATCACAAACCTCTACATAACTCCTGCTACTCTGAGAGAGATCAGACTCAGTTTGTATCCCTGTGACCGGGGTCCTAGTGCGGAGCCAGCTGTGGTCACTCAATTAGGGTGAACTGCAAAGAATGGGGCAGCCAAACCCCCAAAAGCTGGTGGATATTCCAATACTTAGATTGACCAACCCAGCATAAAACAGCTTCTTTATTACCTCATATGTGTAACCCTTCGGCCAGGTGTTGCCAGCAGCAACAAGGGTCGGGTTCAGTATCTAGGAGTTCCTTTTCAACAATACAACACAAAACTGACTCGAACTCCTTGGACAATTACACATCACCCCCTGGGTGCCTCTAAGAGGCAATACTTCCCCTCTTGCAAGCACCGAGTCTGAGTGTAGCAAAATCTTAATAAAAGGAGGGAATTAACTCAGCATTAATGGGGGAAAACACCACAACTAGGGTTCATAAACACAAGCCATGAGCAAAAGACCCACCCCCAAGTAAGTTGGGCAGTATCCTTTTCCCCTCAGGGTCTTAAGTCCAGCAACCCAAAAGTTCCTTTAACGTGCCCGTCCCTTCTCCGTACCCCACTCACAGTTGCTGTCTTTGGCCAGTGCAGCCCCAGAGTTCAGAGGTTCATCCGCAGAGTTCACCTCCCACCCTGTGTGGAAGGTGGGGGAGCAGAGGTGGGGCAAGAAGGCACCTTACATACTGCACTGCTCAGGCACGTGCTCATCGCCCCAATGGCCGATTGCCACGCCTCTGCAGGGCTCTGCTCTGACCCTCTCCACCAGCTTCTCTGCTGGCCTCTTGGCACACCTCACCACCAGCCGCCCTGCTGACCACGCCACTCCACCAGCCTCCCTGCTGCCTGTTTGCTGTGCCTCTCTGCCAGCCACCCTGCTGACCGCACCTCTCTGCCAGCCGCCCTGCTAGCCGCGGCTCTCTGCCAGCTGCCCTGCTGGCCACGCCACTCCGCCAGCCTCCCTGTTGGCCACTTGCCACGGCTCTCTGCCAGCCACCCTGCTGGCCGCGCCTCTCTGCTAGCCTCCCTGCTGGCAGCTTGCCACACCTCTCTGCCAGCCGCCCACCACGCCTTTCCACCAGCTATCCTGCTGGTCACTCACTAAATATCTTCAGCCCTCTCACCCTACTTAACACAGCCCTCAGTGATTTCAGCTACTAGTGGGAGAGCCTCGCAGCTGGTGCATACTGGGTAGTCTCTTGCAATAGAGATGCTGTCCCAAAGGAGGTCTAATACTTAGACCTAGGAATCAATGATTACGGCTCTGCAGCATATAACAAAACTCTCAATTAAATCTAAATTAACTCTTTTACCATATCATGGAGAGAAAGAAGGGATCAAATAGTGTCCAGGGTCCCACAACACCCACCAAAGCCATCTGTCACCACCTTCTCCCACCTCATTGGGCTCTGGAACCCATGTTCCATGCCTAGTGAGTGACATTCAGTTGAGGGTGAATCCCTCCATTGGGGTGTGCTAGGTACAGTTCTGCTGCCCTTGGTTCACACAACAGGAATAACAACGCTTTATTACTCCTGCTCCAATAACAAGGAGACTGGGAAGCCAACACCAGCCACAAGTGATCATTTGGGCAAGCAATCCCATCATGCCAAGCACCTAGGCAGGGTGGGTGTGTCCATGCAAACAAGCTCAGCTTCTGAAGTCTTTTTCCACAGCTCACCGCTAGATGTCAGGGGAGAGCTCATTCAGACTCTGCTTACATCTGTAAATACATAAAAACACAAACATTATCTCCCCACCTGTCTTTTGAGGGTTATTTATTTTGCAGGCTGTTTAACCCTTTCTAGCCATGCATCACAATCCCCACGGCACCTTACCCAGCATGCCTGGCCAGCCTCTAACTCCCATGAATCTCTCTAGACTAGAACTCTCAGAATCCCTCTACTCGGGGCAGCAACCAGGAATGGGGCGGAGCTGAACCTGAAACTTCTCTTAAAGGGCCAGCATACCATGAGCTGCTCCCATCTGCAGTAGATTTGCTGGTCATTTGTAGCTGCGAATCAATCCTTACGCTGATTCCCATGGCATTTAGGGTTACCACCTGTCTGGTTTTTACCCGCACAATCTGGTTTTTGGCTTCTGTGTCAGGGGGCTATTAAGGGTTGTCAGGTGACTGGTTTTCGGGACCTGGCAACCCTAAATGGCACCCAAACCAAAAGCCTGGTTATCGCAGGGTGCAGGGGCGGCTCCAGGCACCAGCGCAGCAAGCGCATGCCTGGGGCGGCCTGCCGGTCGCTGCGAGGGTGGCAGTCACGCTGCCTTCGGCGGCATGACTGCGGGAGGTCCCCCGGTCCCGCGGCAAATCGGCGGCAATTTGGCGGCGGGACCGGCGGACCTCCCTTAGGCATGCTTCCGAAGGCGGCCTGACTGCCGTGCTTGGGGCAGCAAAATACATAGAGCCGCCCCTGGCAGGGTCGGGGGAGGTGCCGGGTCATTAACCCTCATGAGCCCCTGCTCAGCTGGGGCAGCCTCCTATCTGCAGGTGGGAGGATCCAGCAAGCGACAGGGGGCGGGGGAGGGAGGGAGAGGAGCGAGTTATGGGGGTGGGGCCTTGGAGAAGAGGCGTGGCAGGGGTGGTGCCATGGGGGTTCAGTTACCAGCAATTAGAAAGGTGGCAACCCTAATGGCATCCCTCAGGCTTTTGACTGGCTGATGTGGGGTCCCAGTATGAAAACGGCCACATTGGGAACTCACACGGATCCGGCCATGCACCAGCTGCCAGTCAGCAACAAACCCCTCCATTACCAACTTATTCCTCTCCTTGGAGATGGACCATCCCCTAGCGTTACAGGTGGGCTCCCCACACTGCACATGGTCACTCAGGACACCAGCCTGGTTATGGCAACCTTTCCCCTTTCCTGATCCCAAGGGCGTTTCTGTTTGCAGTGTCCCAGAACCGGGTGGATTGGGAGAAGATCCGAGCAGAGGTTGCGGCACTGCAGAAAACAGTAGGTGAGAGAATCACAGAGATGCTTCTCACTCTCATCAGTAGTAAGAGTGAGGGGCTGCGAGGTTGGGGTTGTGGGCTCTGTATCCACCTGGGGCTATGGACTTGGGCAAGTGTTTTATTAGGTGTATTATGGTAGCTTCTTGGAGCCCAGTCATGGCTCATGACCCCAGTGTGCTAGGTGCTGTACGTAATTAGGTGTTTTGCAGTTGCTCCAAGGAGCCCCACCCTGTACAAACACAGACCAAAATGCTTCCAGCCTAAGCAAGTCATGTCTCTGGACCCAGGTGGCCATGGCATGGAGAGTCTGTAGCCACTGAGGGCTCTGCGGCTGTCCCTGGCCTGCCCAGCTGGGGCTCTCAGAACACTGCAGGGACGATGCAGAGAAGGTCTTTGACTTTCTCTGGCTTGGGCGATGCAGGGAGCCAGCCCAGATGCTCAGAACAGTCCCTTCTGGCCTTAACATCTGTGGGTGAAATCCTGGCCTCCCGGAAGGCAGGAGGGGTTCTGCCCTTCTGCCCTGCCCCTCTGTGAAACTCCTCCCTGCTCCGAAAGCACAGTCCCTACCTCTCCAGCTGAGCCTGGCCTACACACAAAGGTTGTGCTACTCGAGTTATATTGGTCCATTTAAAGCAGTACAACCCTCCTAATGGAGAGCCAGTTATCCTGGTATAAATGTACTTACGCCAACACAGCCATTCCTACACAGGGAGGGAATATGTAAAAGGCACCTTCGACTCAGTATAACTGGATCCGCTCTAGGGGTTGTACTGGAATACCTAGAGCAGTTTAAAAAATAATCATTTCCCTAAACAAAATAGTTATGCCAATACAAAGGCTGGGGGTAAGGCAGATCTTAAGGAGAATCTCCATCAGCAGTATAGGATCTACAACACACAGCTAAACAGTAGAGGGCAAGGAAGATATAATAATCCCTAGTTCTTGTATACTGCTGTTCATCAGTAGATCTCAAAGCACTTTGCAAAGGAGGGCAGTATCATTATCCCCATTTGACAGATGGGGAAACTGAGGCACAGGGACAGGAAATGACTTGCCCCAGGTCACCCAGCAGGTTAGTAGCAGAGCTGGGGATCAAACTTAGATCTCCCAAGCCTCAGGCCAGTGCTCGATCCATTAGCCCACCCTGCCTCCTTCACCCATTGCTCAATTCTGTAGGTTTTGTACCCACCCACCTCTGGTGGGGTTCTGCTGAGCAGTGGCTGCCCTGAAGCATTTTAGATGAACTCTTAGGGGCGAGCTTCGATGGTTTAATTAGAGTGAAAACAATTAAAAACCGTCCAGAGTGATCCATTTTTAAAGAAACACGAACAGCAAATCGTTTTGTTACCAATTCTCGAGTAGCTGGTTCGGCTGCCCAGGACCCAGCACCTGGCTCAAGGGCTACCAAAGCCCTATTTGGGGTCTTTAAGTAAGACTTAAGCAGCCTGGTACTGGCCCTCTGCAGTCCCCTAAAGTAGGGTTACCATATTGCCACAATCAAAAAAGAGGACACTGGGGGAGGAGGGAGCCCCGCCCTAGCCCCGCCCCGCCCCCATCCACTCCCTCCCACTTCCCACCCCCTGAATGCCCCCCCAGAACCCCAACCCCCCCTGCTTCTTGTCCCCTGACTGCCCCCTGCTGAGAACCCCCCACCCTAACTGCCCCCCTAGGACCCTACCTGTCCCCTGACTGCCCCGACCCTTATCCACTCGCATGGGTGGCGGGGTTGTAGAAATTTTGGTGGTGCTCAGAACCCCCCCCCCCACCTGCCTAAGGCTCTGGGAGGGGGGTTGGGTGGGGGGAGGAGGTCTGGGGTGCAGGTCCTGGTCTGGGGATTAGGGTGCAGGAGGGGTGCAGAGTGCAGGTTCTGGGATAGAGTTTGGGTGCTGGGTGCAGGCTCTGGGCTGGGGCAGGGGGTAGGTGTGCAGGAGGGGGTGAGGGGTGCAGGCTCTGGGATGGAGTTTGGGGGTGGGAGGCGGTGCAAAGGCAGGGGGTGCAGGCTTTAGGAGGGAGTTTGAGGGCAGGAGGGGGTGTGTGGGAAGGGGGGAGGGGGTTTGGGAGGGAGTTTGGGGATAGGAGGGGATGCAGGGGTGAGGGCTGTGGGTCTGAGGATGGGGGTTCATGATGCTGGAGGGGGCTCAGGGATGGAGCAGAGGATTAGGGTGCGGGGGGATGAGGGCTGGGGCTGAGGGGCTTGAGGCGTTGGAGAGGCTCAGGGCTAGGGTGGAAGGGCAGGGTAAGGGCAGCCTGTCTTCCCATTAGTGGATGGGGGACGCTAGGACCCGGGGGCAGCAGACAGCAGTTGCTGCTGGCTCTGGCAGTACAAGCAGACAAGGGAGAGGCAGGCAGAGAGGGGGCGCCCACAGGGGGGGACGACGCACAGAGGGGGGGTGGCAGGTGGAGGCCGGGGACCCATCCAACACTCCCCCACTCCCTGACTGCCCCCCGGACTCCCCTTACCATTCTGGCTCCACGTGTTTGCAAAACACGCTGCCCGGTGGGTCGGTTTGTGTGTTACACAGGGCTGCAGACAGAGGGAGGGGGGAGCAGGGGAGGGCTCTGGCTGCTGGAGGCCAATGGGAGCTGCTCAATCGGCCCAGCCGCCCAATCAGCAGCTGCACTCTGCATGGAAGGGAGGGAGGGAGGCGAGGGAGAAAAAAACCCTGGACATTTTAACCTTGTTACTAATTCCTCCCGGACGGCTATTTAGAGACGCAAAAGCCGGACATGTCCGGGGAAATATGAACGGATGGTAACCCTACCTAAAGGGACCGATCCTGTGTCACACTGGGCCACACTGGTGGTGTGAAGGGGGTGGAAATTGCCCCTGCCCTAGGCAGGGGGGACTCCCAGGTTAGTGTGGAGCTGGCGTCAGAGCCCTGCACCCTCCTGGCTTCCAACCCCTGGTGTAAGGGATGGATCAGGGGCTTGGCTGGAGCACGCTGCACCATGGGTATTCCCTGCTTCCCAGAGGAGGCAGAGAGTGAGTTAGAGCAGCCCGGAGGCTGCTCTGACTGTCGCCAGGGGCCCAGGTTCCAGGCATCGCAGAGAAGACTTTGAGCAGGGCCTGTGGCGTCTGTAAGTGGCCCAACGTTGGGGACCGTGTAGGAAGCTCTGAGATGACCATGCTGCACTTTGGCTGCTAACCTCCTTTCCTCCACCAATCCAGACGCTGTCCATCTTTCGGTGTCTGGGGAGCTGGCCGCTGTGAAGGCGTCTCACAGTAAAATGCAAGAGCAGATCACGGCGTTACAGAAAACAGTAGGTGAGGAGCACAGTGCCAGCTGCCGTGCCCATGCTAGGGCTGCAATCAGAGGGAGGTGGCAGCAGACACTGGCCCGCAGGGCCAGATGCTCAAGGGAGCTCTCCGCACACGGCAGCTCCCGTTGCGGGATTCTCTGTTGTTCTCAGTGGGACCTGCGGGGTGGGGGATTCTTTGAGCCAACCCCAGGCCCACCAAGGCTGCTGGCTACAGCCATCCCCTGTGGATCTCTCTCCGTATGTCTACACTCGTCCTGGGAGGGAGCCTCGCACCCGGGTCGACAGAGCGGGGCTAGCAGGGCTCGCTCTGGCATACTAAAAAGAGCCTTGTGGCTATTGCTTTGGCGCCGCGGCTGGGGCTGCACTCGGGCCCCTAGGCCCTGGAGGGGAATGGGGTTAGAACAGGGGGCTGGGAGTCAGGACTCCTGGGTCCTTTTCTTGGCTCTGCCAGATTCCCTGCCTGGCCCTGAATTGGGTTATTCTGGGTTTTGCTTTCTAGATTCTGTCTGCGGCCATTGCCCATGGGGCTGGGCCTGGTTCCAGAGAACCTGTTACTACTTTTCAGAGTCTACCAAAACCTGGCGGGAGGCCAAGCAGTACTGTTTGGATTATGGGGCACAGCTGGTGATCATTAACACCAAAGAGGAGCAGGTAAAGGTGCCTGCCACCCTCCTGGCGTACCCCGACCAGGCCAGGGAATCGCACAGCTACCCAGCAACAGCAGCAGGTTTACCCTGGGAATCCCTAGCGGGTGGGACCCAGGTGACCAGGGAGCAGGTGAGACCGACTGGGCCTGGCTCTTAAAACACGGCTCTTTGAAGGGTCACCAGGTTTTTCAAAAACCACATGCGGGCTTGGGTCTTAAAGGGAGCCCGGCACTCCGCAAACCAGCACACGCCACGTGCCGCGTGTTAACCAACCCACCGTGAGCGCTGAGGCCACCCCGGGTTAATATTCCCAGCAGAGGAATATTGATGCCTGAGCATGCCAGAAAAGCACCCAGAACAAAAGCCTAGATAGCGCGGCAAAAACCTGCAAATACAAGCGGGGGCAGGGTTTGAACTGGAGGGTTGTAAGAACAGGCTGGAGTCCCTATGGAGTTTTTGCCAGTTCTGTTGGGAGGGGCATTTCTGGGATGTTTTCAAGCGATCAGCCAGGCAAACCTTCAGTGGCTCTGCCCTGAACCCCTGTATCTTCCCCCAATGCCAGTTCATGTTTCCTCCCTGCATCCATCCCTTCCTCCCCAGGAGCTCAGGCCCCACGCCTCCTCCTTCAGGCCTCCTATTGCTTGGATTGAGAGCTGGACTGAGACCACACCCACTCATTCCACCCACCGGCCAGGAACAGCCCTCAGTTCCTGCTGGATTTGAGGTGGTGATACATCTATGGCATTTAAGGTCCCCCCCTAGCATATCACACTCTTCGATGTTGCTATCCTGCTAGCACCCTCAGGGGTAGAGCTATTATTCAGTTGGGGGAACTGAGGCATAGCGAGAGATGCAGGGACTTGACCAGGGCCATGCAGGGAGTCAGTAGCAGAGCTGGGACTTGAACCTGCGTCTCCTGAGTCCCAGGCCAGCACCTTGCCCACCAGGCCATCCTTCCTGGTATTGGCAGAGTATGTGGCCTGTCCCCCACCCATTCACCCCCTTACTCTGTTCTTGTCTATTGCAGGTGTTCTTGGTGAAGAACCGCCCAAAGTCCCGGGCGTACTGGCTGGGGCTGAGTGACCAGAAAGAGGAAAATCAATGGCTCTGGGTGGATGGCTCCCCTCTGAAACTCAGGTAGGTGGGGTGAAAGGCTCCATGCCCCCCTGCACCACCCCTTGCTCCCCGCTGTGGTCTCCATGGGGCTTTGCTCTTCTTCACAGCTTCTGGAGCAGCGGGGAGCCCAATGACGCCGGCGACGAGGACTGCGGCACCATGGCGATCGACGGCCGCTGGAACGACATTAACTGCTACATGACCGACTACTGGATCTGCGAAAAGCCCTGGCTCTGCTAGAGTCCGGCTCGACCGCCGGCACACGCCCTTCCTGAGCCACGGGCTGACCAGCGGGACCAGGCCCTGCCTCCTCCAGATCGCCCGTGGGACAGTCACCCCAAGCTGTGTTCTCTTGGTGATGCTCCCCGTCGCACAGCTCTTTCTGGGGGCTAGGAGTTGTTCCGAATCCCTGGGGGGGGGATGATATTTCTGCAGTGTTTCCTAGTGGGTAGGGCACCAGGCTGGAGCACAGCAGACGTGAGTTCTCTTCCCTGCTTCATCCTGGGACCTTGGACAACTCCCTTCCCCATGCCTCAGTTTCCCCTTGGAAGGGCTCAGGCTGTATCACTTCTGAATTTTGGATGATTGTATTTCACAGTACCATGACATGACTGGGTCATGGAATGCCTACGTGTGTGTGGATGCCCCAGGAGGTAGCAGGGTCGGCATGTCTCTGCCAGGGACTCTGCAAACCAATGGGGACGGACCAGCATGCAAGATTACGTTAAACACCGTGGGACAATGAATTTCCTCTGCCTGGGAGATGCCGCTTTCTGCTCTTGTCCAAGGTGAGGGAGGCTTGGAAGTAATGGAAAGTTACCAAAAGGCAGAACAAAAGAAGCAGGAGTTTAGAAAGGGACATCTGGGGGGAGCTTTCTCGGGGACAGAGCCACCTTGCACCAGATTAAGGGCTGGTCTACACTAGAAAATCAGACTGACCCACCTACATGGGTGAATAATCCACCCCCCTGAGCAATGTAGTTAAGCTGACCTAACACCCAGGGTGGAGAGCTCGGTTGGTGGAATAATTCTTCCGTTGACTTCGCGCTACCCATCTCGGGGAGGTTGATTTCCTCTAGCGATGGGATAGGCCCTCCCGGTGCTGTACTATGTGGCTGCCCAGAAACTGGTCCATGGTTCAACCTTTCTTCCTCTACTATGTGATCACTGGCTTTTAGCAATAAACCTGACTGATATTGATTGTTTGGTCTCTTGAATATACTTCATAACGAGCCAAAGCGCGGGCAAGCAACTGACTATACTATTTAGCATCTGCTTTTAGGCTGTTTTATATGTGTCTTGCTCGTTGTTGCCAATGAACTCACACAGAAAAATGATCAAAGGCAAAACCACCATATCGCCGGTGTGGGAACGCTTTTCTCAAAGCGATCGCTCCATATCTGACCTTTCCATACTTGTCCTCAAAGGCAAACGGCACAACGCCTTCAAAAGGCGAGTCTGCTAGACACCGAAAGCCATGGACTTACCAGGGACACTGGTTTTTTGGCTCATTACAACAGTTTGTAACACACCATGCTGCCCACCTCAAACCCTGTATGCATAACACTCATTTCCAGTGACTGCCTCCACCACGCATGACCCCTTCTGCTTAACAATCTGTGCCAATTTGTATTTTGCCTCCTTCCCCAGAGCTGAAGAAGAGCTCGGAGTTGCACGAAAGCTTGTACCAGAAGTTGGTCCAGTCAAAGATATTACCTCGCCCCTCCCCTTGTTTCTCGTTGCTTTGTGTGAGTTGTGCTCTCCTGGGCTTTACATGATTAAATATAACGAACATAAAGCTGATAGACTGAACAAAGAGAGTGTGTGTGTGTCTGTGTGCGTGCGTGTGTGTGTCTGTGTGTGCGTGTGTAACTGCTTCTCAACAGAGGCGTGTCCCTGAGAGGGTTAAACTGTAGGTCAGAAGCATGGCACCTTTTCGGTGGAGTTCTGGGGGAGGCTGGGTTTAAGTACAGGGGAGTCTGAAGGGTCAGCGCTGTGGCCAGACTGGGACAGGCAGCTGGACAGCAGGGTCCACCGCTCGGAAGGGGGAGCTACAGGGAACATCTGCGCCCTGAGAGTGAGCCTAGGTGCCCCAGGCTTGGGGCAGTGGCTGGTCTCTGTTCCGACTTCCGGAGCTGGAAACCCTTCGGAGATCCAGGTGCGGAGGCTTGGATTCCCCTCGAGCAGTCCCAGTGGGTGGCCCTTTCCTCGAGCAGCCATGCTCGCCATCTGCA
>NW_020664800.1:3859829-3918013 GCF_002925995.2 Terrapene triunguis | reverse complement strand
CAGGGTAACAAAACTTTATTCTTCCTGCCCCAATAATAGAGAAACTGAGGATCCCACACCAGCCAAAGTAACCACTTTCAGTTGCTGTGTTTCATGCCAGGCGAGTGGGTGTGCCTATGCAAACAAGATCAGCCCCTGGAGTTCTTTTCCACACTCGCCATAATTCGCCACCAGATGTCAGGGTAGAGCTCATCCTGACTCTGCTTACAACACAGAGAGATAAAGAATGGATGTTGGTTGAAACCCCGGGACCATACACTGCCAGGCTTTGTTATGCAATGATTCCAGAGTACGTGCTACTGGCCTGGCGTGGTAAAGTGTCCTACCATGGAGGACGGAATAAGGCTGCACTGCCCAGAAACCTTTTGCAAAGGCTTTGGGAGTACAGGAGAGCTTCATGGAGATGTCCCTGGAGGATTTCCGCTCCATCCCCATACACGTTAATGGACTTTTCCAGTAGCTGTACTGGCCGCGAATGCATCCCAAGTCTTCAGGGCAAATTAATCATTAAACATGCTTGCTTTTAAACCATGTATTATATTTACAAAGGTACACTCACCAGAGATCCCTTCTCCGCCTTCAAGGTCCGGGAGCCTGCCTTGGGTGGGTTGGGAGGGTACTGGCTCCAGGGTGATAAACAGTTCCTGGCTGTCGGGGAAAACAGTTTCTCCTCTTCAACCTCCTCCTCCTCATCATCTTCCTCGTCCCCAAAATCCGCATCCCTAGTGTGTGAGAGTCCATTGACGGAGTCCACACACAGGGCTGGGATAGTTGTAGGGGCACCCCCTAGAATGGCATGCAGCTCAACATAGAAGAGGCATGTCTGGGGCTATGACCCAGAGTGGCCGTTTGCCTCTCTGGTTCTTTGGTAGGCTTGCCTGAGCTCCTTAAGTTTCATGCAGCACTGCTGCGGGTCCCTGTTATAGCCTCTGTCCATCATGCCCTTGGAAATTTTTTCAAATATTTTGGCATTTCGTCTTTTGGAACGGAGTTCTGCTAGCATGGATTCCTCTCCCCATACAGCGATCAGATCCAGTACCTCTCATTTGGTCCATGCTGGAGCTCTTTTGTGATTTTGGCTGGTCACCTGTGCTGATGAGCTCGCCACGCTGGCCAAACAGGAAATGAAATTCAAAAGTTCATGGGGCTTTTCCTGTCTACCTGGCCAGTGCATCTGAGTTGAGAGTGCTGTCCAGAGCGGTCACAATGGAGCACTCTGGGATAGCTCCTGGAGGGCAATACCATCGAATTGCGTCCACACTAACCCTAATTCGACCAAGCAAGGTCGATTTCAGCGCTAATCCCCTCGTCGGGGAGTACAGAAATCGATTTTAAGAGCCCTTTAAGTTGACAAAAATGGCTTTGTTGTGTGGACGGGTGCAGGGTTAAATCGATCTAACACTGCTACATTCAACCAAAACTCGTAATGTAGACCAGGGCTAAGAGTGGGAGTTTGCCTGCTCTCCCCTGCATCCTTGTGAGTTCAGTCGTAAGACTGCTCTGCTCTGAAAAACCAGTAACCCAATCTTTCCTCAGACCCTGAGGCACAGACTGCTTACTCAAAGAATCAAGATGGAGACATTCCTGTCCCAACAACATTGTCTTCCCAACAAGCTGGTCAAGCACAGCCACTTGGTCATAGGGCTGTTCACATTCTCTGACAATTTTTATTCCATTTAAACCCTTCTCAAAGCTATCCACACTGGGTCTTTCCAAAGCAAAGTCAGTGGATTTGTACACCTCAGAAACACTCTGGCAGTTAGGAACAGAAACAAGTCTCCCAAACAAACTGTTGCTTTCTCTATACAGTGATTCACCCTCAGTTAACTCAATCAAATCACTTCCACACCCATCAGCTGCAGCAAACTGCTTGCAAAAACTATCCTGATGATTTTTCTCTTCAGGAATCTTTCTAAGCAACAACCCAGTTCTCACAGAAATTCTGCCCTGACCCTTTTCACGTAGGGTTTGCGCTAAAGGAACATTTCCCTGAGCAACAGCAGACTCTTTCTGGTTCTCACTTAAATCCAGAATCACCTCTGAGCCATCACGAGAATTTGTACATAACCCCCTTTCTGGCAAGCTGATAGACTCACTAGATAAAAGGTTAGAAGCACTTTCTTTCCCTCTGGCACACACAAGCTTAGGAATCATTTCCTCCTTGTTACAAGTTTCCACACTGTTAGTGGGTAACACAGTTAAATCATCTTCATGCCTATGATATCAACCTGGTTAAATTGAGTTGTCATACCTTTACCCAGCAACACACTAGCAACAGGCAAAACAGAAGCACCAGAATCGCTTGGTCTCTGGAAGCTATTTATGACATTAACTGGATGCAACCTAGTTACAATGTCACCATCCCTAGCAGACACAAATTCAGGACCACTTCCTTCCTGGGCTTTTGTTGTATCCAGAATCAACTCTGGGTCTACTGATAAATTGTCAACCATCATAGGCTGACAGGCTTCTTCTGTCTGCTTTGCAGGCAGAAAAGAGCTGGAAAAACATTCCTCTTTAACAGACAAACAGGTTGGGATATCCTTTCCTTTGTCCCAGCGCACATGGCTATTCACAGACAATTGATTGGAGATTGGGGTAGCTCCCTTCATGGGTAAGTCATTACCCCTAACAGACACAGGAACATTTCCTTTACTGTCACAATTCTCCACACTGGTAACAGGTAAGGTATTGGGATACTCATGTTCCACTAACCTTCCAACAATCCATCACTCGCCAAGACTGTACCCCTTCCTTCATCAGTTAGGGCTTTAACCTGATCGCCAACTTTAATTTGCTCTAGAGAAACATCTTCCTGAGCCTTATCTAATGCCAGATTCGCTTCCGAGATACCAGACAGACACTCAGAAATGTCTTCCACATATGCACTGCTTCTTTGCACAGATAAACAGCCATCTTCCTCAGACAAACACTTGGAGAAACTCTCCACAGGCAAATCCTTGCCCCTAGTAGACACAGGTTCAGGATTATTTCTTTCCTGTGACTGGTTTATGTCATCAGCTTGACTGAATAATGTTTTAATATCATCCCCAATCAAAAGATCCTTAGGCAATAACTTCCTTACACCAGCTATAACTTCATGTTTAACACCATTCCAGTCAAGATGGATTCTGGCTAAAGGCATATTTACAGTAAACTCATAGAGCATTACAATATTCACACTCTGATTTGGTAAATAATCTTCCTCTTTGACAAAATCTGTTTTAACAAGAGTGATGTTAGAAGCTGTAATTTGCCCTAAACAGTTTTTAACATTGACTTTTACATTCTCTGCACAAGTTATGGGGTTACCTTCACCTGAGCTCACAGTAAAAGCATTTACATAAAAGGTGACTGTGTTGGGGTAAATTTGGTTACACACAGAAAACTGCTTAGAGTCATACAACATAACAACATTGTTAAAAACTGGATAGATTCTATCCCCATCTTTGTTGTTGAGAGGAACTGGTTTTCAGTATTATACAGTTCCTGTTGTTCCTTGTTTCTCTTGAGTTGGAGATTAATTTAGCTTTTGCCTTAGCTTCTAGTTCCTGCAATCAAATATGCCATTTTTTGTTCATGTTCAAAACACAGGCATTCTCCTTCAGCAGCTTCTCCTTCCATATCAGCTATGTTTTGCTTTTATTCAAGTTCTAGCTGCTGATTTCTCACTGCAAGCATTTTCGCTGGGTCTGCTTCCTTATCATTGGCAATTAACAGAGTTTTCAGTTCCTGCTCTGGGGACCTTTGCTGAAAATACAACCCTCTCTGTAAGCAAAATTCTTCCAGGCTTTTTCTGTCAGGATCTTGACCATGGGTCACTCACTGTAACTGATTTTTAACCCTTAAACTCTCTAAAATCAAAATTAAATTTTGACAAGCGTGTGGTTCTGATCCAAAAACCCAATTAACTTGTGGTAATGTGTATCCAAGCACGACTATGCCACTGTGACCGGGGTCCTAGTGGGGAGCCAGCTGTGGTCACTCAATTAGGGTGAACGGCAAAGAATGGGGCAGCCAAGCCCCAAAAAGCTGGTGGATATTCCAATACCTAGATTCACCAGGCCAGCATAAAACAGCTTCTTTATTACCTCACTGGTTACTCAGAAGTCCAAACAACACAGTTCCCTTAAGTGATCCAGCCTCAGGCCTCCATCCAGGTACCCACGTCAAATATGATGACAATTTCTGTAAAGCTTATTTCATCATAGAAAAGAAAAGGTTCGACCAATCCCAAAGGACGGACACATTACCTCCCAGGTTAATGAATGTTTCAGATCTTACCCAAATACACGCTACAGCCAATTCTTATTAACCAAACTAAAATGTATTAAAAAACAAAAGAGAGAGAGTATGATTAAAAGATCAATGTACATACAGACATGAGTTCAATTCATTGAGGTTCAGATTCACAGCAGAGATGACAGGTTTCAGAGTAGCCGCCATGTTAGTCTGTATCCGCAAAAAAAACAGGAGTACTTGTGGCATCTTAGAGACAAATAAACAAATACATTTGTTAGTCTCTAAGGTGCCACAAGTACTCCTGTTCTTCTTACAGCAGAAATGGTGAGCTTTGTAACTGCAAAGAGTTCCTTTAGAATTCAGTTCATAGGTCATAGTCCAATGTCCAAATCTCATATTCAGGGCGAACCAGCATAACTGGGACCTCAGTTTTGCGACTCAAACTTCCCCTGATGAAGTCTAAGCAGATCTGAGATGACAGAATCAGGACCCAAGGATCTTTTATACAATTTCATGTCCTCTTTGACAAGTTGGGATTCCCTCATGGGAACAAAAGGTGATTAGGATGACTTTGAAGGAGGTCCATCATGGTTACTTAGCTATACAAATTAACATAAAGGCATTTGCTTTTTCCTCCATCATTCACAGTATATTTCAAAGAGAGATGAATACAGAGATATTCCGTGTTTACAATTCATTTAAATGATATCAGAATACAGCATAGACAGGGACAGTTGATTACATTGTGGACCCTACTCATACATATGTAAATTCACAAAAACACAAACATTATCTCCCTCCATGTCTTTTGAGGGTTATTTATTTTTCAGGATGTTTAACCCTTTCTAGCCATGTGTCACAGAAACTGTTTGAGTTTGGTGACCTCTGAAGTAAGAGGCTGTTAGCCAAGGGCACCTAAACTAAATACCAAATACAAAGTGTGGTTTTAATTAAGATCCTAGATAAGCCCAAATTGAAACTACAAGTTGAGTTTCCAAAGGCACATTAGTGGAGTGTAAAAGCTAAGGCTGAGTGGGTTTGACTTTGGAATGTGGTCAAGTCATTGATAGAAGAGCTCTATAATGGAATGGAACGTTGTATTTGAGTCAATGGCAGAGACGTTGTATTTGAGTCAATGGCAGAGACATGTCCTCCATGGGAGTTCGGTATGGCTGTGCTCTGTCACCATCAAAGTTTAGTATCGGCATTGATTGGTTGATGGATAAGCTTGAGGAGCAGCTGTTGGTGGCATTGAGCTGAACACCATTCTACTTTGAAGTGAGATGACATTGCCTTAACAACAAGGAGTCTGGTGGCACCTTAAAGACTAACAGATTTATTTGGGCATAAGCTTTCGTGGGTAAAAACCTCACTTCTTCGGATGCATAGAGTGAAAGTTACAGATGCAGGCATTATATACTGACACATGGAGAGCAGGGAGTTACTTCGCAAGTGGAGAACCAGTGTTGACAGGGCCAATTCAATCAGGGTGGATGTAGTCCACTCCCAATAATAGATGAGGAGGTGTCAATTCCAGGAGAGGAAAAGCTGCTTCTGTAGTGAGCCAGCCACTCCCAGTTCCTATTCAAGCCCAGATTAATGGTGTTGAATTTGCAAATGAATTTTAGTTCTGCTGTTTCTCTTTGAAGTCTGTTTCTGAAGTTTTTTTGTTCAATGACAGTGACTTTTAAATCTGTAATAGAATGACCAGGGAGATTGAAGTGTTCACTTACTGGCTTATGTATGTTACCATTCCTGATGTCCGATTTGTGCCCATTTATTCTTTTGCGGAGGGACTGTCCGGTTTGGCCAATGTACATGGCAGAGGGGCATTGCTGGCACATGATGGCATATATAATATTAGTAGATGTGCAGGTGAATGAGCCCTTGATGGTGTGGCTGATGTGGTTGGGTCCTCTGATGGTGTCGCCAGAGTAGATATGGGGACAGAGTAGGCAACGAGGTTTGCTACAAGGATTGGTTCCTGGGTTGGTGTTTCTGTGGTGTGGTGTGTAGTTGCTGGTGAGTATTTGCTTCAGGTTGGGGGGTTGTCTGTAAGCGAGGACTGGCCTGCCTCCCAAGGTCTGTGAGAGTGAGGGATCATTTTCCAGGATAGGTTGTAGATCGTGGCTCATGCGCTGGAGAGGTTTTAGCTGGGGGCTGTATGTGATGGCCAGTGGTGTTCTGTTATTGTCCTTGTTGAGCCTGTCCTGTAGTAGGTGATTTCTGGGTACCCGTCTTGCTCTGTCAATCTGTTTCCTCACTTCCCCAGTGGGTATTGTAGTTTTACGAATGCAAAAGAATTTGGAATTGACACCTCCTCATCTATTATTGGGAGTCGACTACATCCACCCTGATTGAATTGGCCCTGTCAACACTGGTTCTCCACTTGCGAAATAACTCCCTGCTCTCCATGTGTCAGTATATAATGCCTGCATCTGTAACTTTCACTCTATGCATCCGAAGAAGTGAGGTTTTTACCCACAAAAGCTTATGCCCAAATAAATCTGTTAGTCTTTAAGGTGCCACCCGACTCCTTGTTGTTTTTGTAGATACAGACTAACACGGCTACCCCCTGATACATGACATTGCCTTGTTGGCCTAGTTTGGTGAATCGCTGCAGCTGATGGCCCAATCTGGTTCAGGCAAGAAGTAGCATGCCCCCAGCTCCAGATTACAACCAGATCAGTATTAACATCTCTGGATGGGACATAAAGCAGGTGGCAACTGTTAAATATTTGGGAAGTGTCATCGATAGTGCTGGAGGATGCTCAAAAAATGTGGACACTTGTACAGTGGCAACTGCTGTCATGTTGCAGGTCCTTCAGCAGTATCTGTGGGGATGTTGTGACATCAAACGTGCCATGAAGCTGCATACCAACTCCACTGCATGGAAGTAAGATGTGGGCACTGAGGAAGGCTGACGAACCCCGGATTGATGTTTTTGAGTCTCATCATCTCCATCAGCTGCTCCATATCAAGTGGCAGGACAAGATCCAAACTGAGACTATTCAAACTGAATCCAGCAACTGCCTCCACCATCACTAGTTCAGTTTTAGCAGCTTTTTTGATCTGGACGTATTATTAGACTGGAAGACCAGCAAATCCCAAAGCGTGTACCAAGGAATGCCACCACGTGGTGGGTGCCAAAAGTTTTGGTGGAGAGATAAGATTGCCAGTGATGGACATAATCTGAATATCGAGCCAGACAACCTTAAGGACAGAGCCAGAAATCGATCCAGGTAGTGCTCCATATGCAAGGAGGCCACGTCCCTTTGTGATTGGCCAAGATGATGATGATGGTTCCAAATAAAACCCCAGGTCGAAACACCACCTAACTTGGTGAGTGTTTGAAACCTAGATCAGAATTTTGAACCCTGAGCCCATTTCTAAGTATTAATTTTTAATGTTATGCATCAAGATATTTCAAAGAGATGAGTCCAGCGACAGAATTATAAATACTCTGTCCAACTTTGGTAGAAGCGTAGTGAAATTTCAGTGAAATTTCAGAAAAATTAGATTTTTCTCTCCAAACTTTGCTGAAATAAAAATTGTGAAATTTTGTGTTGAGAACCTTCCAAAACAGAATGATCAGTGGTCAAGAGCAGGGCCAGCTCCAGGCACCAGTGCAGCAAGCAGGTGCTTGGGGCGGCCAAAGGAAAGGGGCGGCACGTCCGGCTCTTCGATGGCGGGTCCCTCAGGCACTCTCGGATCGTGTTTTTTTTTTTTTTTTCCCCGCCACTTGGGGCGGCAAAAACGCTGCAGCCAGCCCTGGTCAAGAGTCAAAATTTCAAGTCTGGGTGCCTAAGGCTCGGCACCTGAAGTCCCTATGTAGGGACTTAAATTAGGATCTAGGGGCCAGAATTTCAAAGTTATTTAGGCATCCTAAGATGCAGACAGACATACGTAGCGGTATTTTTTAAAGTGTCAAGGTATCTAACACCTATAGAATTTGAAAATCTCGCTGGGCATCTCGCTACATACTCTAAGCTGAAATCATTTGAAAATCTGGCCATGGGTGCCCAAATCTCACTAAAGCGCATGAATCTCATATTTAAGTGACTTACTTTGACACCCCAATTTGTAAATCTGGGCTCAAATACTGTCCTCTGATATGCACACACACACCTGCCATTGGCTTAAAGGGGAGTGTGAATCAGGTGAAGGGAAGTGAAAGTCGTGTTTAGGGAAGTGTGAATATCATGAAGAGAAGCGTGAAGCAGCTGCAGAGAAAACATGAGCAAGCTCACATTTCTGGCATAGCGGCATTTGCTGACCCAACATATTTCTCTTTTCTCCAGCAGGAAGGGTAGGGATATTTTATTATCTAAATTTGACAATCTATTAATATAGTAAATGAGCAGAACAAAAGGCAGCAATCAGGGCTCGGCGAGTCTCATGGGGGAAATTATCATTGATTTTAGCTGATACGGGCTTAATCCTTCACCCATGGAAATCACTGGGGCATCTGTAATTGACTTCAGTGGGCAAAAGACTGGGCCTCTGTATTCCCTTCTGATTGCCCTTTGGATCAGCAGAGCGAGTATCAACCTCGGCCTCTTCCAGCAGTTTACAAGCTGAGCCAAGGTGCTAGAAAGGGAAAAGTCTTTCCTGCATGGATGTATGGAGCTTCGCTGGAAGAGGCAGCCCTTCCGCTCCATCTTCTATGTTGCTGTGCTTCACAGTCAGAGGCCCACATCTCCTCTTAGCTCAGATGCAATTTTATTCCCCGATAAGTGGAGGCCTGAACGAGGATGCTGTGATTCTGTGCAGCTAGGATTCTGTTTTGTGTGTACTGAACCCTTAGCTGTGAGACGTGTGCTGCTGTCTGCTGGGAGCGAGGCTCAGGGGGATCTCAATGAATGAGGGGGACTCCGCTTTCTCTCTCGGGGAGATTTTATGTTTGTTGTTTTCCTCAGTCTCAAGCCGGGCTTCTCCATGTTTTTCATAGTAAGAACCACATTTTAGAACAGAGATTGGCACATTGGCCTTCCCATGACAAATGTGCTAACCATCTCACTGCTATCCGTGATCATGTAACAGCCCTGTGGCAACTACAGCACTTGCATAGGTGGCAAAGTGGTATTAGGAAAGTATTATATTTTCTCTTAATGCAATTTAACTGGTGGATATAGGAAGGAGACCTACTACTATGCAACTAGCCACCTTTCTGGAGACTTACAGCAAGTTGTCTGTAGACCCCAATTTGAGAATCTCTGCTCAGACTGAGTTCATGTTTTGCTTTTTTTTTTGTGTGTGTGTGTAAAACACAACTGTTATAGACAAGGATGGGATTGTAAAAAAGAACAAGGAGTGCAGGTAAAGTAAAGCAGCAGTGAAGAGGTCTCCTGGTTTTAGATAAAAGAGGGAAAAGGTATCACAGAGAAGGTCAAATGACCATTTATAGATGCATTGAAGGCTTCCAGGTGCCATGAAAAAGAGGAATAATTTGAAATCCATGGTTAGAGGTTTGATCAGTGCTTTCATTAAAGACAGTGAGAAAACAAAAGTATTTTTTTCTGACCCTGGTGGCAATGATATTGGCAGTGCTTGCCAGCTGTTTTCCAAAGAAACAATGTGAGGTGGAGGGTAGGACTTTAAAGAGTTGGTCGGAAAAAAAATTATCAACCTAAACCAAAATTTTTGAACTGAAAGCTGTAGGCTTCACATAAAGAAAATGAAAGAAGAAAATGTCTCTGAACTTTCCAGTTGGAAAAAAGGCCTTTCACCCCTTCCTCATTTTGTATTGTCCTGGTAGAAACCTTTAGAGATCATTGTGTGTTTGGGATAAGGGGCACAGAATAAAGAGACAGCCTGTTGAGCCTCGTACATGCTAAAGAACTGACCTTAGAAAGACTTAGAAAGAGATTTCAAAATGGGACTTCTGCTTCTGACTTTCTCAGGTGCTTTTGAAAATCCCACCCTTAGTGTTTTTTCCAGAATTATTTATTAGTATAAATAAGGTGGGTGGGACTTCCTGTGCCATCCTCCTTATCGCCTCCATTAATCTTTTATGTGTGTGGCAGGGGAAATCTACTACTAGAGGCATCAGACACAAGGGCGGATTCTGGGAATGTGCCTTAGCACCCCAGAGCTCGATATAGTGGCTAGACTCTGTCTAGACTCAGTGAGGTTGGAAACACATGGGGCCCAGCATTTGTGCCCACTTCCAACCCTATAAAGGGTTATTGGGCCAGGCTTTAAAACCACCTTTCCTCATGGTAGTTGCAAAACCACACTCCCACGCCATCTCTACTGCTGTCGCTCATTGTCTTTACTTGGTTTTTGTTTCTCCCGCTCCTCTTCCAAAGTGCCCCTTTTTTCCTCTTACAGCTCCCAATCCACAAAGTGTTTTCACAATGCCAGTGCAAGCATTTGCAATGTAGAAGCTTGTGCAGACATATACGGTATTATTAACCATATTTATTACGGCAGCGCCTAGGAACCAACCAAGAATGGGGCTTCAGAGTGCTCAGCCCTGAACAAACCCACAAGAGCAGACAGTCCCTGCCCAGAAGAGCTCACAATCTACATTGACAGGACAGACGCATGGTTGGGGGAAGGGCTAGAACACACAAGCAGAGTGAACAATGCAGTGGCAGCAAATGTCATTTTAGTGCCACGATTTTGTTGTTGTTGGGGGAAGAGGGGGGTGTTTAGTTAGGAGGGGATCAGCTAAATGGAAAGAAAGGGGAAGGGAGAGGGGACATGGCAGGAAAGGAGGCTGAGGGGGCAGGGTTAGGGAAAAGGGTAAGAGGAATAAGTGTGATGGTGAGGTTAAGAGACTGAGGAAAGGGTTGTGGCCAAAAGACAAATCAGCAGAGGGCAGAGAAACAGGAGGAAGTTCTGTGAATGGCTGAAGGTCCCTGCTTTGGCTGCTCCTGCAGCTGCTCCTAGTGGCCAGTGGTTTTGGCTGGTTCCTCTCTGCAGTTTTTGCCACGTGCTCACTGCAAGCGGATGCCTGGGAAAGCAGGAGGAACATGTGCTGCCATCTCATCATTGCTGAACAGGCCGAAATTTTATTTCTGAGAGTTTGAAGGAATATTTGCTGCCTTTGCTGGCGTGCCTAGGAACCATCTCTGGTGCTATCATGGGCTCCCAGCCAATACATCCCATTGAGGTTTGAGTCATGGCAACTACTGTACCACTAGGCCCCCTTGAAATGTGTAGCACAATTCGAAGAAGATAGATCATTATCACAGTCTTTTGTTGTAAAGAAGAGAAGATTACTCACCTGTGCAGTAACTGATGTTCTTCGAGGAATGTCCCTGTGGGTGCTCCACTTTTAGGTGACTATGGAGCAGTACCCTTCAGTGGAAGGAGGGGCTTCAGAGATGTTTACTGAGCGGTGGATAACACCAATTCCCTGAAATGAACGTCAGCAGCTGATTGTGTCTCTATGGCATAATGTCTGGTGAAGGTGTGGGGTGATGCCCAGGTAGCTACTTTACATATATCAATGATGGGTATATCTTTAAGAAAGGCTATTGATGTAGATATAGCCCTGGTGGAGTGCGTGCGAAGACCAGAGGGGGGTTCTAGGTCATGTTCGCAGTAGCATAATCGGGTGCACTCCGATATCCATTTTGAAAGTCTTCGTTTGGAAATGGTTAGTCCTTGAGATCGTTCTGTTGTGGAAATGAAGAGACTGGTGGATTTTCAGAATGTTTTTGTTCTATCTATATAGAATGTGAGTTCTCTACGAATGTCCAACATGTGAAGAGATGCTTCCCTGCTGTCAGCGTGCGGCTTCGCGAAGAATACAGGTAAGTAGATGGGCTGGTTGAGATGGAAGGATGAGGCCACTTTAGGTATGAATTTCGGATGTGGGTGAAGGAGTACCTTGTCCTTGAGGAATATGGTGTAAGGTGAAGTTACCATCAGGGCACCAAGCACCCATTGTGCCCACATAATTGTGACTAGGAAGGTGACTTTCATGGACAAGAGTAATAGTGAGCAGGTAGCCAGAGGCTCAAAAGGTTTGCCCATGAGGGTATGGATGACTACGTTAAGGTCCCACATAGGGGTAGGGTCTCTGACCGTAGGGTAAATATTCTGTATGCCCTCAAGGAAGCGTTTAGTGAGAGGATGCGCAAATATAGTGAGGCCATCTACTTTGATGAGAAAGCTGTGATTGCAGATAAGCGTACCTGGAGTGAACTGATTAAAAAAACTGATTTTTTTAGGGTCGGCATATATTCAAGTATTGTGGGTAATGGAGCCATTCGAGGGGAGAGTTGTTTGTCTCCGAACCATATGGAGAAACGCCACTTTTGAGTATATGTTTTTTGTGTGGTTAATCATCTGCTGTTCATGAAAATGTCCTGGACCTGGGATCTGTCCTGTTTTATCTTGTAAAGGACACGAGATATCAGAGGAATCGGGGGAAAAGTGTACATTAGAGGCACTTACCATTTCATGAGGAAGGCATCCCCAAGGGAGTTTTCCCTGAGTACTGCCCGGGAGCAATATTGAGGACACTTGGTATTGTGGGGCATTGCAAAAAGGTCTATTGTAGGGAAACCCCAGTGTTGGAAGATAGCGGTGAGGATTTCCAGGCCCATTTCCCATTCGTGTGTCTGGGAGAAGTTTCTGCTTAGCTCGTCTGCTGTGCTGTTTTGGCTTCCCGGTAGATAGGCTGCTTTGAGGTCTATGTTGTGGGAGATGCCCCACTCCCAAAGGTGAACCGCTTCTGTGCAGAGAGGGTAAGACCGAGCCCCACCTTGGAAACTGATATAAAACATGGTGGCCAAATTGTCTGTAAGGATCTGCACTGTCTTGTTGTGCATGAGGGGCAGAAAATGGTGGCATGCATTGCGAACCGCCCGGAGCTCCAATAGATTTATGTGGCGCATGGACTCCATGGAGGACCGTCTGCCCTGGATGGTATGTTCAGACGGGTGTGCCCCCCAGCCCAGGAGAGATGCATCTGTGGTTATTGTTACTGATGGGGTGTGTCATTGGAACGGGACACCCGTGCAGACGTCGGAATGGTTTGTCCACCAGGAAAACGAATTCTTTATCGTGGTGGGCATGGTCAGTCACTTGTGAATGGAATGTGTGTGAGGAATCTATACTGTATGGAGCCATGCTTGAAGGTGCCTTGTATGAAGTCGTGCATGTTTCATGACAAACGTAGTTGCTGACATGTGTCCTAGAAGTTGGAGGCATAACCTGGCGGATGTCTATGGGCTGTTTTGTACGGTTGCTATGAGGTTCGTTAATGTGAGGAAGCGTTGTTGGGGTAGACTTGCCAATGCCATGGTGCAGTCCAGATGGGTACCTATGAATTCCAACTGTTGGGTCGGAATTAGGGTGGATTTTAGGGCATTGATTTGTAGGCCTACTCTTATGAACAGAGTTGCAGTGAGCGATAAAGCATCCACCGCCTGTTGGTATGGAGAAGCTTTCAATAGGCAAACGTCCAGGTAGGGGAATATAATTACCCCCTGTCTGCGAAGATGGGCTGCAACCACAGCGAGGACTTTGGAGAAAACTAGCAGGGCTGTGGAAAGTCCAAATGGGGGCACTTTGTACTGGAAGTGTAGGTTGCCTATTGTGAAACAAAGGGAGGTACCCTGGCAACCATAATCCCAGCATTGGAGAAAGGAGGTACTATGAAACGAAGGAACCTTCTGTGTGCAGGATGTATGGTAACATGGAAATAAGCATCCTGGATGTTGAGGGCCGAGAGACAATCTTCCTTCTCTTGCATTTGGGAGGTAGTGGTTCTACGGCACCAAGTTGATTTATTTCCTTCTGTAGTAGGTGCTCATGAGAAGGGTCCCTGAAGAGGGGAACAGGGGTGGGTTGGTGGAATAGAGGTGAAGGGGATGGAATAGCCCTTGCGTATAATTTCCAGAATCCATTTGTCCGATGTAATGGTTGCCCAGACTGGATAGAAAGGTGTTAGGCAGTCTCCAAATGGACTGGAATCGGGAGATGGTTGTGGCAATGGAATTTGAGGGTCTCTCATGCGCTCGACCAACACTTCAAAATGCCTGTCTAGAAGTAGATGGTTGGGACGTGGTGGATTGCCCCGGTGTCTGTCGTCGTCTTGGCTGACCATGTTTGCGACATGGTTAGTACTGTCTCTGCGGCTGGGTATACAGAGCAGTACGGAAGCGCTGGGTGTAAAATACGTCCTGTTTCTTTTTGTTATCAGGTATGTGAACTCCCAAGGTTTTCAGCGTGGCACGGGAGTTCTTGAGTGTATGCAAGGCTGCATCCGTGGTGTCCACAAAGAGTTTCTGTCCTCAAAAGGTAAGTCCTTGATCGTGGCCTGGATTTCCTTGGGGAAGCCGGAAAGGTGGAGCCAAGAGACCCTCCGCATGACTACTGACGTGGCAATGGAGCGAGCTGCCTTGTCTGCAATCCAATGATGCCTGCAAGGCCGTCCTGGCAATCAGGGAACCTTCTGAGATGCTCGCTTTGTATTGTTCTTTTTTGTATGTTGGGAGATGCTCAATAAACATAGACACCTGTGCAAAAATGTTGTGAGTTTATTTGGCTAGTAGCGCGGAGTAGTTAGCGATGCGTAACTGAAGAGTCGCTGAGGAATAGGCCTTTCTACCAAACAGGTCAAGGCATTCCCAGTCTTTGTCGTAAGGGGTGGTACAAGCCAGGTGTTGTTTCCTCCTTTGATGAACGGCTTCCACAACCAGTGAGTTTGGGCTAGGGTGAGTGAAGAGAAACTGAGCCCCTTTTGCTGGCACATAATACTTCTTGTCTGAATGTTTACAAGAAGGTGGGGCTGTGGCCGGTGTCTGCTAGACTGTTTTTGCTGGGTCTATCATGGCAGAATTAATAGGCAATGCAATCTTGGTCATAGAAGAGGCCTGGAGAATGTCAGTGAGCTTATGCTGTGTCTCTGGCAGCAGTTCTAAGCAGATGCCTAGGGAATCAGCCACATGCTTGAATAGATCTTGGAAAGATTTAAAGTCATCCCCCAGTGTGGGGGGAGGCATGACTGTGTCCTCTGGGGACGATGAAGAAATATGGGTAGGAGGTAGGATGTCACCCTCTATTAAGTCCTCATTGCCCTCATGCTCCTCCCCAGCGACTTCAGGGGAGGCTGGGGCAACCAGTGAAGTAGATCTAGCTGATCTTGGTGTTCTGGACCTGGATTGGTTAGACGGCTGAATATTGTGAGCCCTGTACAGTGCCCATGGGTCCCAGTATGGCCAGTTTGGTGGGAGGGCCATGGCGGGGGGGCATCCATTGAGCGGGTTGCCACACTGTGGGTTGTAGCCCTGAGGTTCCAGGTTTGGGTGATGAATGGCGTGGGGTGCCCATCCCTACAGCTACTTCATCCTCCTCATCGCTTGAGAGAGGAGGGGCTGAGCCAGCAGGTGTAGCTATAAGACTCATGGCTGGTCTGGTGCTGTCTGTGCCGAAGAGAGGCATGCCCGGGGTGGAGGCAATGACCAGGTCTGCCTGGCCAGGGCCGGCCCACAACATTTTGGCACCTGAGGCGAGGAGCTCAAATGATGCCCCCATGCCTGCTCGCTTGGGCCAAAACTTTGAAAGGTCTCAATTCTGCCTTCTTCCTGTTCTACTCCTCTCATGGCACTGCTCTGCTACCTACCCCAATAAAGGAGAACTAACAACTTTAAATGCCTTGTTCAAAAATTTTAAGTAACAGTTAACTTTCAAATGCCTGAACAGCAAATGTAACTTTTCTTGTCTGCATAGTAAACACTGGCATTTTTATCTGTTTGAATAATCAAAGTGGTGCTTTCCGTGCCTTCTTGGTTGCAAAGATTTGAACTGCTTCCTGCTGAAGGTCCACAGTCTGGGCCAGCTCATGCTCTATTGAGATGGTTGCAAGGCTGACCAGCCTCTACTGTGTCATTGTGGAGCATAGATGCGTTTTTATTAACTTCAGCTTGGAGAAGCTGCGTTCTCCACTGGCAACTGTTACAGGAAGTGTTAGAAGTATGCACAGAGCAACAAAAGCATTTGGAAAGAGGGTGGTCATCTTATTTGTGCACATATATTCCAGAAACGCCTTTGGAGTTGATCCTGCTGAAATGTATCATGAAATGGCTTTCAGTTCATCACCTAAATCACTCGCATCAATATGGCGCATGTCATCATGTGTCAACACTGTCTCTAGTGCCCTGCATTACTGGTGTAGGTCTTCTTCAGGTATAGTGAGGAGTTTTGGAATATCATACAACATCCCAAATATACTGCTGTGTTCCTTGAGCTGCATGAAACGTTCTTCAATTGACTGTATTGCACAATCTAGCACCTGGTTAAAGAATTCAACTTTGAATTGTTGTTTGGGGTCTCATGGGATTATCCCATGCCTCGTAATCAAAATGTCTTCTTCTTCGGTGACTCTTGTATTCTTGAATAGGTGGGAAAATAGCTTCAGTGTGAAGTTCCTCTGCCAACTTCTGTGCACTCTTCAGAATGTTTTGAAATCCCTCATCTGACTGGTTAGACTGTAGGTATGACTTTGCTTTGTCCAGTTGTTCCACTGCTCCAGATATATCAAGGTCAACACCTTGGAGTCTCTTGCTTATAACATTTATTTCAAACAGTATGTCATGCCACAACACTAAGCAACACAGAAATTTGAAGTTATGTATGTTTCTGGTGATTCCATTTCCCTCTGTCACTGTTCTCCCACGAACAGTTCCTGTCATAGCATTATCCTCCATAATGTCAACTATGGCATCATCTATCTTCCCAATTTGGTGTTTGATAGGCTTTATCGCCTCCACTCGACTTTCCCATCGTGTGGCACTCAGTGGTTTCAGTGTCAGAGAGAATGTTCCCAGATGTTGCTTCAAAATTTGCCATCGATGAGTTGATGCAGAGAAAAATACATAGATACTTTGAATTACATTAAAAAATTCAGCATCCTGACTAGAAACTGATGCTGCATCACTGACCACCAAGTTTAATGAATGAGAACTGCATGGGACAAAAAAAGCTCGAGGGTTTAACTCTCGGATCCATGTTTGCACTCCTCTGTTCTTTCCTCTCATGTTGTCACCATTATCGTAGCCCTGACCTCTCATGTCAGCTATCGCAATTCCCGTATCTTCCAGCTTTTTAAGAAGCACATTTGTCATACCAGCTCCTGTAGTATCATCAATGTCAACAAATTCTAGAAAATGCTCTCTGACGGTCACCATTGCAGGGACATTTTCACTAGGTTCTGTTGTTGTTACAAAACGTACCATTAAAGTCATTTGTTCCATATGGCTGATGTCAGGTGCGCAGTCCAGAATAACAGAGTAATATCTTGCTGACTTCAGATCTGCCACAATCTTCTGTTTGACTTTTGTTGCCAGTAACTGTATGATCTCATTTTGAATTGTTTTTCCAAGGTAGTGGTGTGTGTACATTTCTTCGATGGTGACTCTTCTTAGATGCTCCTGGAGTACAGCATCAAACTCAGCCATCAGCTCCACAATTTTAAGGAAGTTTCCATTGTTTGGCACATACAGTTGATCTGAAGTGGCACGCAGTGCTAGGTTTTGGGTAGCAAGCATTCTCACAATGGCAATGAGCCTTTTCAGAACATTTTTCCAGTAAAGAGACTCTGATGCAATCTTCTCTTGATGCTGATCATCTATGCTGGCCTTTAACCTCAGTCTCATCTCAAGCTCTTTCCATCTATGGAATGCTCTCTGGTGATTTGCTGCCTTCTCATGGCATACCAGATTTCTAGCCGGATTTTTCCAGTCCTTTGTTCCTGTAGAACCCAATGTGGCTGGAACATTAGACTTGTAACAAAACAGCATGCAGCATTCTGGGTTTTTGAGTACATAAGCCATCGCCTCTCCACTTTGTCACCATTGGGGATTTCATGCCAGTAATGTGTTGGATGGAAACTTCTATTTTCATTGTCTTTGGGGAACATGAAGTTTTTCACTTGCCATGCAGTACAAGGAAGTCCCTCAGACTACTGCTCAAGTGGGTCCACAGTCCTGGATCATCTAGACTTAAGGAACTAAACTCAGCAGCAGCTGTTTCTTGCGCCTCCACCACACTCTTCTCTGATCTACACTTTTCTTCAGGAATATGCATGGTTCCATCCATTTGAGATGGAGATATGGATGCTGCAGTAGCTGCCAGGTCACCTGCACTCTGACTAACTGGAAGATCAGGCATCTCCTCACCACTCACATCCTCACTGGGGCCGGAAGGCTCACCGTGAACATTTGTGTCTATGTATCTCAGGAGAGCTCCTTCCTGCTTAAATAGAAAAGCTTCCCTTGCTTTCTTTCTTTTTCTGAATGCTGCCCCAGAGGGGCGTTTTCTTCTTTCACTCATGACTGCTGTTCTGTGCCAGCTACAGTGGCTCTCGACACTCAATTGAAGGGGACAAAAAAGCAGGCTGCTAACAGGGCCTGAGTGAGGGAAGATATCAGCGGCTTAAGGGGCTAACTGGCTCCTACTACTTCAGTTGACTGCCTGTTCCCCTCAAGTGGTTTTCAGGGAAGCAGCAGGAAACAGGAAGCTCTCTGAGAAGCTGGTGTGAATCAGTCCGGGCTCCTGGGGGTGCTGGAGAGATACATAAGAGGCTCCTTCTCCTCTCTCTCCCTGCAGCTCCTGCTGCTTTCTGTTATTCCCTCTCACCTTTTCTCCTGCCTGCCTGTTAGGTCCCTTGTGCCCTCCTTCCTCCAGCACAGCACTCCACCATCTCTGTGCAACTGGAGCAGAAAGAATACATATGCACCAGCAGCGGACACAATTTTCTACACTCTGGGTCTTAAGGGCGCCCTCCCCCCCCAGTCTGGCACCTGAGGCGGCCGCCTCAGTTCGCCTCATGGTAAGGCCAGCCCTGTGCCTGGCTAACGAAATGCTGCGGCACCGGGAAGTTAGGTGCAGGCATAGGAGGCACACAGACGTTAGTCAGCATCTGTGCTGCCGGTGCTGTGGGCTTGCTGTAATATGTAGGAACAACAGGTGGCGTCATAGCACTGCTCGGTGCCGAGGGCTTCAGCTCTCTAGGCCCTGAGGGAACAGGCTTTGTTTTGCCACGGCTGCCTGTCTCAGAGCTAGACCGCACCAGGTCTTTGCTCCTTGGGTTGCCTCTGCACTGGACGAACCCGGTGCCACGCGGTCCGAGGCTCTGCATGCCGACAGTACCGGGCGGATTTAGCGGTCGGAGATCGCGGTTTGCACAGCGATTCTCCCTGGGGGGAGGAGTGAGATGCTTCTTTGTTGTCATGGCGGCTGGATCCTTTGTGCTCGTCTTAGAGGAGGATCCCATGTCTGACACGGCCGTGGGTGATGCGTGAGCTGGTGGGGAGGGGTGGCACTTCTGCAGAACGTGAGTCTCCCCCAGGCCGCGAACACGCTGGGAGTGACCATCAGAGACGGGTATTGACAGTCTACCGGTGAGGCAAGGTTTAAAGCCTGGGGAGCCAGGCATGGCCGTTTGAAGTGTCTCTGGTTTGTTTGTCTTTTTACGGAAAGGGAAGAGTCAGGAACCGCGCAGGGAACAGGAAGGGGTCATTCCGAGGAAGAGTCTGAGGAGCTGCTGTTGTTCCGACCAAAGCCAACACTACAGACACTGCGGCATGCGGCTCAGAATTTATGAAGGGAGTTACACTGGAGCTGAGCTAAGAGGTGTGTGGCTTCTGGCAGTGAAGCAGAACACTCTAGAAGGTATCATAGAATCATAGAATATAAGGGTTGGAAGGGACCTCAGGAGGTCATCTAGTCCAACCCCCTGCTCAAAGCAGGACCAATCCCCAACTAAATCAGCCCAGCCAGGGCTTTGTCAAGCTGGGCCTTAAAAACCTCTAAGGATGGAGATTCCACCACCTCCCGAGGTAACCCATTCCAGTGCTTCACCACCCTCCTAGTGAAATAGTGTTTCCTAATATCCAACCTAAACCTCCCCCACTGCAACTTGAGACCATTACTCCTTGTTCAGTCCTCTGGGTACCCCTAGAACAGTCTAGATCCATCCTCTTTGGAACCCCCTTTCAGGTAGTTGAAAGCAGCTATCAAATCCCCTCATTCTTCTTTTCTGCAGACTAAATAATCCCAGTTCCCTCAGCCCCTCCTCATAAGTCATGTGCTCCAGCCCCCTAATCATTTTTGTTGCCTTCCGCTGGACTCTTTACCATTTTTCCACATCCTTCTTGTAGTGTGGGGCCTAAAACTGGACAAAGTACTCCAGATGAAGCCTCACCAATGTCAAATAGAGGGGAATGATCACGTCCCTCGATCTGCTGGCAATGCCCCTACTTATACAGCCCAAAATGCCGTTAGCCTTCTTGGCAACAAGAGCACACTGTTGACTCATATCCAGCTTCTTGTCCACTGTAACCCCTAGGTCCTTTTCTGCCGATCCCAGCCACAACACCACGTAGAGGCATATGTCAGAAATTATTCTCTTTCTGGCTCCCTGGCTTCACCTGTAAACTGCTGGAGGATAACACAGTCGATACTCTGCTGAATCAGGGAGCAATGGGAAGGAGATTTAAAAGGGCCAGTTTTACTCTCCCTGTAACTAATAGCAAATACCCCAAGGATGTCCATGGAGCAGTGGTGCGTGTCCTCACCAGGAGCATTGTGGGGCACTGAGAGCCAGAGCCCTGCCACCCCGGGACTGACAGCAATCAGTCAATGCAGCGTCTACACTGAGGCTGCGTCAACCTAACTACACCGGCCTAAGCACTATGCCTCTCGCGGAGGTGGCATTATTAAATCGGTACAACGAGCGACTTACATCACTGGGAGCAACATTGTAGTGTAGACGCTTACAGAGTTAGGGTGACGTAAGCTGCCTTACATCTCCCTAACTCTGCAGTGTAGACCAAAGGCCATGGCTACCACACTTAGGCCTGGTCTACACTAGGACTTTAATTCGGATTTAGCTGCCTTAATCCGAATTAACCCTTCACCCGTCCACACTACAGAGCCAGTTAATTCGAATTAAAGGGCCCTTTAAATCGATTTCTGTACTCCACCTCGACGAACGGAGTAGAGCCTAAATCGATTTTGTTAATTCAAATTAGGGTTAGTGTGGACGCACATCACCGAATTACTGTGTTTAAGTTAATGGGGTAGTGTGGCCGCACACCACCGAATTAATGTGGTTTAAAACCGAATTAAGGTGCTTAGTGTGGCCGCGCACAATCGAATTTATACAACCTGTTTCCCAAATTCGAATTATCTAAATTCGGATTAATCCTGTAGTGTAGACATACCCTTATACTCATCAATAATTCAAACTCACATAAGCAAACAAAAAGCTATAAACTTTATGTAAGGGTTTGATTAAAGAGAAATATATAAGCAAAAAAATATTAAATGATTTGAGATATTAATACTTTTTAATTACTAAAGGCGATGCTGGCAAACACACTATGTCACATGACCACAGAATCCCCAATGTTCCTAACCAAAAGTGTCTCCCCCCCCTCAGTTCTGACTGTTCCCCATGTCTCAGGACCCAGGTGGTGCATGTGGGGACCCATTACAGGCCTGTAAGGAGATGCTGTTACAAACACACTTTATTCTTCTGAGGAAGAAAAAGATGCCCCATGCCATTGTCTCTGATTCCCTGGAAGGGGAGGAGGGCCCTGCCACCAGCAATCCAAGTTGGTGGGGGCCATGTTGGGGTAGTCTAGGGCCACGGGTTGCTTTAATCCAACCCTGGGAGTAATACCAGCATCAGGAGAGACTATGGCCTGTTATGCCTCCCAATTTTCTAGTACAGATGTAGCCTGAGATCCTTGCAGAACTCTTCTATTTGCACCATCACTCTTCTCTGACATGCCCCCTCTGGGGAACAATGCTCCTGGCAGAGGTAGCTACCCACTCTTGTACTCCCCAGTGTACCCAGACAAATTGTGTCTCCTTCTAGCATGGTTACACTTTGCCTTCCCACCTCTCTAATTCACCTAGTGCAAGGCCAGGCATTTTTTTAGCTCTGATGAAATTGAACTGTCTTGTATGTTTAAAAAAAAAAAAAAAGTCTGCGAAATGCACATCATTGAGCCAGTGTTTGCTTTACTAACAGAGGCGAAGGTTCGCCACTGGCAGATGCAGCTTCCAAGGGAAATGATTCACTAGCAGCAGAGGAAAAATTGCATGACAGTGGTAGGAGCTGTGGTGAGGCCTCTGGTAATGGAAGCAGCAGAAGACAGAGCATGGAGCTAAGGGCATGTTTACACTGCAATAAAAGACTTGTGGCATAACCGCAGCTAGCCTGGGTCAGCCAACCCAGGCTCTCGGGGCTCGAGCTGCGAAGCTATAACATTGCAGCAGAGATGTTTGGACTCAGACTGGATCCCAGGCTGTGACACACACACAGGGAAGAGTCTCAGAGCCCAGGCTCCAGCCCAAGCCTGAATGTCGACACTGCAATCTTATAGCCCTGTGAGCCTGAGTCAGCTGACCCAGGCGCTGAGACATGGTGCTCTGGGTTTTTTGTCACAGTCACCAGACACTAAGAGTTTTCAATGGACAAACAGCTTTTTTTTTAATGAAAATTTTAATAAAATATCATTGACATCATTGTAATGTTTTGTTTGACTGGAAAAATTAACAATATTTTTTATTGAAATTTTCAGCATTTCTTTTTTTATCAAAAATATTCTCATGATGACGACAAATGTTTTTTTGTACATAGAATGCCAGGATTTTGGTAAATGAGAACATTCAACGACATTTTTGTTAATACATATCAGGGGGAAGGAATTGGAAAAAAATACAAACAATTAAAAACAAAACCAAAAAAGGTTCATTTTCAACCCTTTGAAATGAAAACAACGTAGAAATTTCATTTTTTCCCCACAAAACTATTTTTGCCTTATGTTACCAGCTCTAGTGCTAGTGCACTGCAGGGGCGGAGTGTGTAATTTGATGTCTTCCCTTAGTGGCTGGTATACAAAGACAATGGCCCATTACACCCAGCTAAAGAGACTTACTTAGCTCAGGTATTAGGGGCTTGCAGTTATTGCGCTGAAGGTGATGGGCTCTAGCTTTACTTATGACTTTGGGTCCATGTGTATTTAACCATTTATTTAGTAGCTTTGCAGAGATTTACCCATTCCATGACTGACTAATGAGCCCATATTTCTACTTTCTGTTACATAAATGGCTGCACTTCTCATTGGGTGAGCAGAAAAACAGAACATGAAAGACACAGAAAACATTGTGCTATAAAAAGAATTCATCTCAGCACATCTCCAGATAAATGATCGATATGACAGGCCTATAATTGCTGTATAAGAGCTAAGTGGAATTACTATAACTGCTTCCCTGATTGGCTACACGGGCCTAAATTTCATCTCTGACACCTTGTAGGAGTACTTTTGCCCTTTGCCTGTCTTCCAGTTCACCCCATCAGCATAGCTTTCATGGGCTCCTCTCAAGTATAATCCGTTCAGGTTGGACCAATGACAATCCTTGTACCACCAGGCTCCTTTAAAGGATGTTGCACAGTTACCTGAATACAGGTCATTGTCAAAGTCTCGGGTTGTAAACGGCATGTTGTTGTGGATGGTTAATGAATCTCCTGTGGAAACAATAATTGTGTGTACAGTATTTACTACATGTTTTTACAGTTCAGATCCCACAGCCCAGCCTGGCAGTTCTGCAGTGGGGTTGCTAAATTTCTCCTTTCACCAGGCAATAAAAATCTCCCTGGAGTCCAGGAGAGAGACTGCAGTTCTACTTCCTTGAAGAAAGATTTTCCACCAGACCATATTCTGATCTCAGTGACACCACCATAAATGCAGAGTAACTCATTGCAGTCAGTGCGCTTCTAACACTAACAGCTTACCAGGGAATGGGTTGAGGATTCAGGACCAAAGAATCACAGAGTCACAGAGAAGTAGGGCTGGAAGGGACCTCAAGAAGTCATCAAGCCCAGCCCCTTATGCGGAGGGAGGACCAAGTCAACCTAGACCAACCCTGACAGGTGATTGGCCAATCTGTTTTTAAAAACTACCATTGGTGGGGATTACACATACTCCCTTGGAAACCTATTCCAGAGCTTAATTATCCTCATAGTTAGAAAGCTTTTCCTATTATCTAACCTAAGTCTCCCTTGTTGCAGATTAAGCGCACAACTTCTTAACCCACCACCAGTGGACATGGAGAACAATTGATCATCGTCCTCTTTGTATGAGCCCTTGAGACTGTTATCAGGTCCCCTCTCAGTCTTCTTTTCTCAAGACTAAACATGGGGAGTCACAAGCTGTCAGCCTCCATCCCCAAACCCTGCTTTGCCTCCAGCATTTATAATAGTATTAAATATTAAAAACGTATTTTTAATTTATAAGGAGGGCCGCACTCAGAGGCTTATTGTGTGAAAGGGGTCACCAAAACAAAGGTTTGAGAACAACGGCTTTTTCCTTCCTAAATGAAGCCCTTGGCATTTGTCTTTACTGAATTTCAACTTGTTGAATTCAGGCCAATTTGCCAAGGTCGTTTTGAATTCTAATTCTGTCCTACAAAATGCTCGAAACCTCTCCCAGCTTGGTGTCATCAGCAAATTTTAAAAGAATACTGTCCACTCCATTATCCCAGTCATTAATGAAAGGATTGAATAATATCAGACACAGGACTGACCCCTGCGAGACCCTACTAGATATGGGTTTGCCATGATTTCTTCTTGACAAATCAATGCTGGCTCTTTCTTATAATACTATTTTCCTCTAGGTGCTTACAAAACAATAATTTGTTCCAATATTTTCCCCAGTATTGAAGTTAGGATATCTGGTCTATATTCTCCGGGTTCTCTTTGTTCCCCTTTTTAAGGATAGAGACTATGTTTGTAATTCTCCAGTCCTCTGGTATCTCATTTGCCCTCCAGGTGTTCTCAGAGATAATTACTAATGGTTCCTGGGATGAATTTTGTCAGGCCCCACTGACTGGAGTACATCTAACTTATCTAAATATTCTTTAATGTGTTCTTTTCGTATTCTGGCTTTCATTCATTCCCCCTTATTGCTGATATTGGGTTGAGTATCTGGTCACCATTAACCTTTTTAGTGAAAACTGAACCAAAATAGGCATTAAACACCTCAACCTTCTTGATATCATCAGATATTAGCTCTCCATCCCCACTAAGTAGAGGACTAAGTAGTTATAGTCCCCCATTACTACCAGGTCTGGGTTTTGCCTATTTTTGCTATTTGTTCTAGAAATATCTCATCTTCCTACTCTTCCTGGTTTGGTGGACTATAGTAGACACCCTATTATGAGGTCACCTCTACTTTTTACCACTTTTCTCTTTATCCAGAGACTGTCAAAGGGCCTGCCTCTCACCTTGTTCTGGGCCTCAGAACAAGTGTATATATTCTTGGTATATAATGCAACACCTCCTCCAGCCTGTCTCTCCAGAACAAACTACACCCCTCTATAATATTGCTGTAACAATTCTTATCCAACCAAGTCTCTGTGATGCCAGTTAAGGAACAAGAACATAAGAGCGGCCATATTGGGTCAGACCAAAAGTCCATCTAGCCCAGTATTTCAACTTCTGCCAGAGGCCAATGCCAGATGCTCCAGAGGGAATGAACAGAACAGGTAATCATCAAGTGATCCATCCTATGTGTTCTAGCAAACAGAGGCTAGGGACACCATCCCTGCCCCTTTTGGCTAATAGCCATGGATGGACCTATCCTCCATGAACCTATCTAGTTCTCTTTTGAACCCTGTTATAATCTTGGTCTTCAGCATATCTCCTGGCAACATGTTCCATAAATTGACTACACATTGTGTGAAGAAATACTTTCTTTTGTTTGTTTTAAATCTGCTGTCTATTAATTTCATCGGGTGACTCCTAGTTCTTGTGTTATGAGAAGGAATAAATAACATTTCCCTATTTATTTTCTCCACACCAGTCACAATTTTATAGGCCCCTATCGTATCTCCCTTTAGCCGTCTCCTTTCCAAGCTGAGAAGTCCCAATCTTTTAAATCTCTCCTCATATGGAAGCTGTTCCATGCCCCTAATCATTTTTGTTGCCCTTTTCTGTACCTTTTCCAATTCCAATATATATATATATATTTGAGATGCACACAGTATTCAGGATGTGGACATACCATGGATTTATATAGAGGCAATATAATATTTTCTGTCTTATTATCTATCTCTTTCTTAATGACTCCCAACATTCTGTTAGCTTTTTTGACTGCCGCTGCACATTGAATAGAGGTTTTCAGAGAACTATTCACAATGACTCCAAGATCTCTTTCTTGAGTGGTAACAATTAATTTAGACCCCATAATTTTATATGTATAGTTGGGATTATGTTTTCCAATGTGCATTACTTTGCATTTATCAACATTGAATTTCATCTGCCATTTTGTTGCCCATCACCCAGTTTTGTGATCTGCCTTTGTAACTCTTTGCACTCTGCTTCAGATTTAACTATCTTGAGTAGTTTTGTATCATCTGCAAATCTTGCCACCTCATTCACCCCTTTTTCTAGATCATTTATGAATATGTTGAACAGTACTGGTCTGGGTACAGACATCTGGGGGACACCACTATTTACCTCTCTCCATTTTGAAAACTTAGCATTTATTCCTACTCTTTGTTTCCTATCTTTTAACCAGTTACTTATCCAGGAAAGGACCTTCCCTCTTATCCCATGACAGCTTACTTTGCTTAAGAGCCTTTTGTGAGGGTCCTTATCAAAGGCTTTCTGAAAATCTAAGTACACTATGTCCACTGGATCCCCTTTGTCCACATGTTTGTTGACCCGCTCAAAGAATTCTAGTAGATTGGTGAGGCATGATTTCCCTTTACAAAACCACGCTGACTTGTCTGCAACAAATTGTGTTAATCTATGTGTCTGACAATTCTGTTCTTTACTATAGTTTCAATAATTTGCTCCGTACTGAAGTTAGGCTTACCGGCCTGTAATTGCCAGGATCACCTTTGGAGCCCCCTTTTTTTTTTAAAATAGCATCACATTAGCTATCATCCAGTCATCAGGTACAGAAGCTCATTTAAATGATAGGTTACATACCACAGTTTGAAATTTCACATTTGAGTTCCTTCAAAACTCTTGGGTGAATACCATCTGGTCCTGGTGACTTATTACTGTTTAATTTAGCAATCTGTTCCAAAAGCTCCTCTAATGACACCTCAGTCTGGGACAGTTCCTCTGATTTGTCACCTAAAAAGAATGGCTGAAGTTTGGGAATCTCCCTCATATCTTCAGCTGTGAAGACCAATGCAAAGAATTCATTTAGTTTCTCCGCAATGGCTTTATCCTTCTTGAGTTCTCCTTTAGAATCAAAATTGTCCAGTGGCCCCACTGGTTGTTTACCAGGCTTCCTGCTTCTGATGTACTTAAAAAAATTTTTGCTGTTACTTTTTGAGTCTTTGGCTAGCTGTTAATAATTAATAATGTAGCTATTGTGCTAATACTTCCAGTTCTTCCTATTTATTCTCCATACTGCTTACATTTGTGTATAGACATCTAAGATGTTGAGCAGATTTCCCGCTCTTGTTGCTCCTATTACCGTACATATACAACCTCCTGCCCCCCCAACATCTAACCCTCTGTTAAGCTGGCCCTTTTTTATTATTAGCGGTGGACTTTGATCACCTACCCCCTTTGAACCTAATTTAAAGCCCTCCATAATAGGTTGGCAAGGTGATGTGGCTAAGCAATGTGCCTAAACAATCCTGCAGTGGCCTGCAAAAGACTCTGCATGTCAAAGAATGTTTCTGTCTCTGTGTGGGGGAGTCTGGATGCGTAGTTTGCACAAAATGCACATGTGCACCCACTCAGTGACTTGTAACAATCCAGCTGTGCCTACTTAGGTTAATTCAGATGTTTCTCAAGGGCATTCAGGTTTAATTTAGGAAAACAACAAGCAGTGGTTGTGCCTAACTCTGCTCAGAATTCTGCTTTCAGGCAGGATATCCATATTACACTAAATAGCTGGTGTCACTAGAACATGGATTCCTGCTCAAATAGTTCAATAGCAGAATAACTGATGTTTTCCGAAAGAGATCACTTCCACAGCTCACATCACCTTTTGCTTCTGCCATAGAATATTCTGCATCTCGCTTTCCAATTTTTCCCCCCATCTGCCACAAAGGGTAAAGGACGAGCTCAGAACCTACCTGCAGTGCCATTAACAAAGGCTCCAAGGATCAGCTTGTATTTCTCAGTTTCCCCTGCAATTTTGAATGATCCAAAGGTAGCAAATTGATACTTATTGTCAAAATCTCTGAGATCAACACGAAGCTCATTGGTTCCTTTAGAAAACAATTTGAAAGCAAAATGTTCAGCAATTTCCATCCATCTGTAGCATTCCTCATTGCTGTAATGTGGGCGAACCACCCGAGGACCAAATGCTGCTCCATGAATCATGACTGGAGCGAGCCCAGCTACCACAACATTATTGGTTTCAATAGCTTTGTGTGGCAGGACTGGGCTGTAAGGAACAGGAAGAGGAAGGGGTGTCTGGAGCTGAAGTGTTACCTCTACTGATGGTACAACTCTATACCCTGTATCCATGGCTAAAGTGTGGGAACAACGCTTGGTGGAGAAGGTTGCTGTAAGGAAAAGAATGCATCAGTGATGTCTTTACCAAGGGATGTTAGCAGGTGGATATTGTCGTTCCCCAGCCAGAATTCTGACAGCCGGCTGCCGAAACCTCTCTTGTACGAATTCCAGTCACGGAAAAAATCCACGGAGCCATCCACCCGTCTCTGGAACACCTGCAGGGAAACAGGAGGTTCTTAGCTGGGAAATCCCACATTGGTTTCCATCCTACGTAGAGCAGGAGACCAGAAACTCTGAGGCTGTAAATCATTGGATGAGATTTAACGTGGTCAGATCTATTTCAGCCTCAGGTGACTATCGCAGTTGGAGGCTTGTCCCACAGGATCGTATTAAATCTTGGCAGCAACAGCACTAGGTTAAAGGATCACATGGTCCGAAATCTACAGCACTGGACTGGCAATCAGGAGGCCTGGGTTCTATACCCAGTTCTGCCACTTGGGCAAGTCACATCCCCTCTGCTTTCTGTGCGGCCCTTTGTCTGCCTTGTCTATGGAGAGTGTGAGCTGTAAAGGACAGGGGCTGTCTCTCAGTGGGTGTGTTCAGCACCCAGCACAATGGGACCCTGATCTTCATCAGATTCTCTAGGCACGACTGGGATATAAATAAGCACAATGATAAATTGGAAGGTTTAAATGTGATGTACATACAGGGTTCAAACCCTTCATCTCCTCAGCTCCCTAGAACGCTCTCTCCTCTCATACTCAGGGGCTGCCTGAGCGACAGAGCAGCTGATGCACCAGGACTTTGACCAAGGTGGAATTCTGGTTCCAGAGTCTGGGCAGCTATTGAGGAGGCTGTGAGAGCCGGGCAGAGAATAGCCAGGAGAAGGGAAACCTGGTTAACTGTGTCAGACCAGTGACAAATGTCCCCTCAGATGGGGACTTTTTGACTCTAAAGCTCCGGGTTCCCTCCATAGAACCCACTGTGTTCACAACCACGGTGTCTGGAGACTTTGACAAGGATTAGGAGGATTAGAAGGGCTCAGTGGTTTTGTTCAGCTGACCATGGTGAGCTGACAGCTTCAGAGTTTCCGTCTTCATGCTTTTCTACTAGCTGCAACCCACTGGTTAAGGGCCACCTCCCATTTTTAGGACAAATAACCAATGAGCTTCATTATGCTCTGTTCTTACAATCCATCCTCCACCATCTGTGTCCATGTCACACAGCACGGTCATGGCGTTACAGTTATGGGGGTAGATGGTGTACCAGCCGCTCAGGATGTTCCCTCTAGCTAACAGCTCCTTGCAGTTCTTTGCTCCTGGTTAAAAGAGGAATTGAAATGTATAAATTGGTTGTATAACTCTCCTTGGATTCATGGGCTGCTTTATGTTGCACTGAGGGCCAAATCAATTGCAGAATCAGGTAAATGGAAAACAATCTTTGAACCACCATCTCCTCTCCTTCCGACTGTAGTGTTTGGGAAATGGGTAGTATCCTTTTAAATACTTTGTGAGCCCTCTAGTGGTGCTCTCTATGTTCTATCTTTAGAAACCTACCAGAGCAGCAGCGTATGTACCTAGCTAGGCTTTTCATGCTCTCTGTAGTTAGCAAACACAATTATTTAGACTTCACTGTGCTAGTGTGGTTCTTATTAAGTTTGTTTGAAAGAGGAAAAGAGACAACAACTGCCCAACCCCATGTGTTGTGTGTGAGAACAGCTCAACCTAAACAGAGGATTGGCTCAAAGTGTCTTGAAAACTCATGAAAACTGAAATGTGCACGAAGATTTGTACTGGTGGAAGAGCCTGTGCAGCCATTTTGAAATCCCTGGTGAGTCAGAAGGGCTTCTAGTCATCATGTGACTTGGGTGAGCAATCACTGCAAGGGAATATCAAACACTCCTAGGAATACTCACATCAAACAGATTGGAAGTGAACCCATTGGCTGAAATGTGTTTTCACAAAAGATTCCCTGGTTAATTGCACAAATAATTCATTTAAAAATACCCAACCATCTGGCAGGTAAAACAGGAAAAGGGCGAAGTGGTCACATTAGTCATTTTAAAATATTTGTTCATCATTCCTGAGGTTTCAGCCATCACGGCTGCATTCCCTCGAAGGAATGAGATGATAGTTCTGTGGTTATAAGAAATGCTCACCTTTCTGACACTGTATATCGTCCAGCTCTTCCTCTCCTGGACAGGAAAAGAAACAATGGAAGTGAAATTTGAACCAGAGAACTTTGTATTGTCTTTTAAACTGTGCCAACAGTGAGAGCTGGGATAGCAATGTACTAGAAAAGGCACCGGACAGGTTTGTGCTTGTGCAAAACCAAGTCTTAATGGAATCACACTCATCTCTGATCTGCACTTCCTGTCTGGGATAAAAAAGATGGCATTCATAACTAGCCAAGACTGTTTTGTAACCCTCTCGTGAGGTTCCCACTTGCAGGGGTAAGAATTGGTCCTTAATGGACTAAATTAATCGCTGATCAGTAAGTAGAAGCAATGCCCACAAAGTCAGGGGTGTTACACCTGCTTACACTAGCTGTGAATTTGAGTCAATATGTTATAAAAATCCCAAGTGAAATTAATTAAATAGAAAAAGGGGCACTCCTTTAAACGAGCATTTAAACAGGATCCATTTCTTGTCATTCATACTCCCCACCCCCAGTATGTGAGGAGTATAAGGAGGGGTAAGAGAAAGCAGCCTTCTCCAGGATATACATCTGGATCTACAGTTTTCACTTACATGCCAAATATTATCTCTAATACCAAAGGTCATCTGCTTGGAGTTATTGCAGATGTTGCAACTAGGGTGACCATATGTCCCGATTTTATAGGGACAGTACCAATTTTTGGGTCTTTTTCTTATATAGGCTCCTATTACCCCCACCCCCATCCCGATTTTTCACATTTGCTGTCTGGTCACCTTAGTTGCAACACTGTACTGACTACCTGTTTTGTAGACAGAGCTATTTCTCTCTTCCGACATTCCAACACTTACAGGAATATTGGTGAGCTCAATACTATGGGCATGGTAACTATTCAAGAAGGAAGATTCTTAAACCACTCAAGTTCCAGCTCAGCAGAAATGAAACTGAAGTGATGTGCTCAATATAAAGGAAAGTGCAGAGGGTCTCACCAACTGTTCCAAGAGTTCCCGATGCTCCTTTATCTCCTAAAGAAAGAACTCAGAATAAAATCCTTGTTTTCCATAGAGATCATCTCCATAGTTTGAGCTCTCATTTCAACACCCACTTGGGGGTTAATTGTGCAGGGGGCTAGTTCAAGGCCTATGTATCACTTACACTCCACACAATCTGTTAAAGTAGCCCACTAGTGGAACTTAAGTGATATATTTATCTTCTCTTGTCCTCTTCACTGGCTGAATTTCACCCTTAGGATATGTCAACACTGCAGCTGGGTGCATGCTTCCCAGCTCCTATGTAATGAGCGAAGATGCGTTAGCCTAACACAGTGGTTCTTAAACTATGGTCGGGACCCCAAAGTGGGTCGCAACCCTGTTTTAATGGGGTCACCAGGGATAGTGTTAGTCTTGCTCGGAAGCCCGAGCCCCACCGCCCGGGGCTGAAGCTGATGCCCGAGGGCTTCAGCCCTGGGTGGAGGGGCTCAGGTTACAGGCCCCCCACCCCGGGTCGTGGGGCTCAGGCTTTGGCCCCCCTGCCAAGGGCAGCGAGGCTCTGGCTGGCTCAGGTTTTGGTCACCCCTCCTGGGATCATGTAGTAATTTTTGTTGTCAGAAGGAGGTTGCCGGGCAATGAAGTTTAAGAACCACTGGCCTAGTGCGGTTTGATTCCTGGAGTAATTTCCTGTGACTGCCAAGGACCTTGTGATATGTCAGACATTATAATTAGAGCTGTTGAAATGTTTTCAGCTAATATATTATTCACCAAAAAAATGCAGTTTCGTGTCCGAAACAATTCACAAATTCAGCTCACATTTGGCAAACACATACAGCCAACGTAAGCAAACAAAAATAAATCAGCGGAAATTTTCCCACGTAGTCAAAAAGTTTTGCTTTGACATTATTAAAATGTTCCAACTGTTCATTTTGAAACATTTTGTTTAGTCATTTGGCTATTAAACAAAAACAAAAGGAGATTAAAAAAACCCACTCAAAACCTGTTGGTTTGGGTCAAATGACACTTCTTGTTCAATCTGAACCAATTTTTTGGTTCAGCTTTTTCTTTCGGTGAGAAGCCAGAAGGGAAAATTGTACACTGGGATGGGGGGAAATGTGGCTCCCGGTTCTTCTATCACCACGAACAGCACCCTAAAGTGCTCTGCAGTGAGAAGAATCATCTGAGGTCTCTCACCTTTCACTCCAGTGGGGCCAGCAGGACCTCTTTCTCCTGATTGAACAAAAAATAAGATAGGAAAGACTGATCAGAGATACCGAGATCTTGACAGTGGATCAGAACTGAAGTTCTGTTGCAATAATAAACACTTTCTTGTCAAATATAGAGTGAAGGGAAGATCTGGTGGTTGTTCGAGCCCAGATATTATAGGAATTGGTGTTTTATAACTAGCTCTAATTGATATTTGATTAAAAACAAATTTCCTGTTCTTAGGTCACATATAGGAAAACACAGTTCTCTGCCCTTTGTTACTTTACCTTTTGGGCCAGTTTGTCCCGCCTTTCCAGGGATCCCCTGAGGTCCCCGTTCCCCTGCAAACACAGAAAACTGACTGAATAGTTTCCAAGGTAGTGTAAATACTGAGTACATAATCCCCACCCACCACCCCAACCTGGAATTACAATAACCCATCTGTGTCGAAATTCAAATAATGTATCTGCACCTGGCTCGCTGACTCCCTGATCTCACATCAGGATTCCCTAGCATGGACTCTTGCATGGAGGCCCATTGAAGTCAATGGGACAAGCACATCTTGCTGCCAGGTGAGAACCAAAGCTCAGGGCCGTCCTTACCCATATGCAAAGTACGCAGCTGCATAGGGCACCAGGAAACTTGGGGCACCACATTTCCTGGTGCCCTGCGCCGCTGCGTACTGCTCCAGCCCCTGCCCTGCCTCTTCCCCAGGCCCCCCGCCCCTGCCGCGCCTCTTCCCACCCTTGCTCCGCCCCAGCCCTGCCCGCACTCCACCCCTTCCTCAAAACCCCCGCCCTGCTTCGCCCCCGCCCCACCTCTTCCCACCCCTGCTCCGCCCCAGCCCTGCCCCCACTCCACCCCTTCCCCAAAGCCCCCACCCTGTTCCGCCCCTGCCCTGCCTCTTCCCGCCCCTGAGGACTGCAGCAGGGCCGGGCCTGTACTCGCCGGCGGTGGGAAGTGCAGGGACCCGGCCCCAGCCGCGCCGTCAGTGAGTGCTGGGGGGTGGTTCCTCCCTACCCCCCAAGCCAGTCCTCCCCCCACGGAGGCCTGGGGCCAGCCTCCCCACCCACAGAGACGCCTGCCCCTCCCCGTGAGGGGGCTACGTAGGGCCCCAGAATAGCTAGGGATGGCCCTGCCAAAGCTGGTAAACAACCATTTTCTACATACTGCCTGTGAGGCATGGCTGGAAAGGGTTAAACATCCTGCAAAATAAATAAAGACATGTGGGGAGCTAATGTTTGTGTTTTTGTCTATTTACATATGTATGAGTAGGGTCGACAGCGTAATCAACAGTCCCTGTCCATGCTGTCTTCTGATCATTCAGAGGTCAAAACAACATCCTATCAATTCAATGAATTGTAAACATGGGATAGCCCTGAATATGAGATTGGGACATTGGACTATGACCTATGAACTGAATTCTAAAGGAACTCTTTGCAACTACAAAGCTCATAATCTCTGCTGTGAATTGAACTCATGTCTGTATGTACATTGATCTTTTAATCATACTCTCTCTCTTTGGTTTTTTAATACATTTTAGTTTAGTTAATAAGAATTGGCTGTAGCGTGTATTTGGGTAAGATCTGAAACATTCATTAACCTGGGAGGTAATGTATCCGTCCTTTGGGATTGGTCGAACCTTTTCTTTTCTATGATGAAATAAGCTTTACAGAAATTGTCATCATATTTGACGTGGGTACCTGGATGGAGGCCTGAGGCTGGATCACTTAAGGGAACTGTGTTGTTGGGACTTCTGAGTAACCAGTGAGGTAATAAAGAAGCTGTTTGATGCTGGCCTGGTCAATCTAGGTATTGGAACATCCACCAGCTTTTTGGGGCTTGGCTGCCCCATTCTTTGCAGTTCACCCTAACTGAGGGCTGGTCTATACTTAGCCGCTAGTTCGGCGGCTGGAAATCGAACTTCCTGGTTCGATTTATCGCGTCTGGTCTGGACGCGATAAATCGAACCAGGAAGTGCTCGCCGTCGACTGCGGTACTCCAGCTCAACGAGAGGAGTACCGTGGAGTCGACGGGGAGCCTGCCTGCCGCGTGTGGACCGCGTCTGAACCGCAGTAAGTTCGAAGTAAGGTATGTCGAATTCAGCTACGTTATTCACGTAGCTGAATTTGCGTACCTTACTTCGACTTGGGGGGTAAGTGTAGACCAAGCCTATGTGACCACAGCTGGCTCCCACTAGGACCCCGGTCACACTACTATTAAAAATTCCATGGCTCAAAATAATCATCATTATTTGTTCTTCTCTAGCCCCTCTCAAAGTTCTCAGAGTGCTTTACACAGATCAACAAAATATGCCTCAGATAACCCCTGGAAGGTAAAGGACCATTATAGCCATTATACAGAGGGGGAAATTGAGGCTCAGGGAGAGGAAGTGACTTGCCCAGGATCACACAGTGAGACAGTGACAGAGATGGGGAATGAACTAGAGGACTTGATTGCCAATCTGATGCGCCAAAGAGAATGGACAATATTTCAAACCTTGGTTATTCTGAAGTTCCAATCCATCACCGAAGGATACGGAAGATTTGCCCTATGAGTTGGGCAGAGTTTCCTCATATCAGAGTTTGTGAGGGAATCTCCAAAGTCTGAGCATATCACATAAGTAACTCCCATTTACATCAGCACCATCTATGCCTGATTCCCTTTCAGTGCCTGGGAATGTACCTTTCATTCCTGCAGCTCCTGGTTCTCCTTTGGCTCCTGTGGCACCAGGAAACCCAGGACAGCCTTGGAGAACGGCGAGTTTATCAGAACCGCTGAGTCCCACTATCCTCACCTCTGGGGAAAGAAATGAATCCATAAATAATATGTGTTAGTTTCTCATCATCTGAAACATTCTGCAGAAAACCAAGCAAATGAGACCCTAGATAGTTCCTTAATTTTTGTTTTCTCTATTAGTGATAAATGCAACATTTTCTTCAGTTTTATGAATTTGAGAGACAATGCCCTAAAATTAAAGGGTTTTGGGGTGATCATTACTCTTTGTTTCTGTTTTAAGTTTTAGTGAAAAGTTAAAAGAAACAGACTTATTACATTTAAGTGATTTTTTAAAAAACATATGAGTTAATTTTGATGTATATACCTCCCTTCCGTGTTTGCAACCCAACCATTGCGGAATTATACCAGTTCATGAGACCCTCTTAATGAAATTAACTAAAGAGAAACAAACTGTCTGAGTGGTTAAGCACTGGAATAAATTGCCTAGGGAGGTTGTGGAATCTCCATCATTTTGAAAACACCTGTCTGGGATGGTCTAGGTAATACTCAGTCCTGCCATGAGTGCAAGGGACTGGACTAGATGACCTCTCAAGGTCCCTTCCAGTTCTATGATTCTATGAAAAGTTACATTGACTAGCTGGTTCTCATTGTGCAAGCAGAATGAAATGCAGAGAAAAAAACAAAAAGTTGTCATTCAGTGAAGAAATTGTCCAAAAGCAAATTAATTTTAAAAACAGTTGTTGTTACAAACACAGGTAATCGATTTTTAAAAATTGATTTTTTCATCTTAACAGTGTCCCCCTGTGTTATACACATTATTAGATTTAAAATTATTAACAGGGATATTAGTGGAGAAAAATAGGAACACAGTCGACAACTCCATTGAGCTCCATTAATGTGGAAATCTTAGAGGCCAACAGAATGAGAAAAAAATTAATTAATATTTCCTGTGACATAGGAACCCTATGACATAGGAATCCTGCCTCCTAATTTGGAACATTTGGGCATAAATCATAGGTAGCGAATGATTTTTTAAATGATCATGAATGTAAGGAAATGAAACTTAAAAGCAGTACTGCTCTGAAATAATACATTAATTTATCCATAAGAGGGTGAATCCTGTATTCATTCCTTTTTCAGCAAAACACCCATTTCCTTCAAAGGTAGTTTGCCTGAACTAGGTCTGTACAAAATTGATTAAATCCTGCATAAGGATCATAGGATTTTATGGTGAACTAAAATTAACCCTCAAATGCAGCTGGATTTTCAATCCAAAATACAGCAGTGAAAGTAAGTATCATTATACAAAGATCTCTATTGTGGATGTCTGCTATTAGATACACAGTACTGGTATTTATTAAAATGATAACCTTAACTAAGTAACCATGAGTTTTAAAAAGTCTAATCTACTATCAGAGGGTTCCTCTGAGCTTTAAAGTTCGGGTTTAGATTTCCCAGAACGTGTTAATAAGTGGACATTTCACAGCCTGTGGGTTGGTCACTTACTGGGTTAAAAATGCTTTGGTGTCAACATACAATGGTGATGAGAACATTAGATGGAGAGATTCCAGCAGCAACGTGGGGGGAGGAGAGGGTGTTAGAAATTTGGAAATGAGTGTGAGGAAGAGCAGGTCAAAAAATGTCAGATTTCAGAAAATTTCAATGAAAAAAAAAGAGATTTTCACAAAATTATTTGCAAAAACTGTGTCCTATTTTTGACCACGTCTCATCTGCGGTGGCCATTTTTGCAATACAGATTAATTTTTTCAAAGTAATTTTGGTCAAAGAAGCTGTTCTTTTTATTATTTATATTGCACCATGAGCCTGATAAGCACTTTATAGACCTGTAGGGATGACAAAGATCCCTGAAGATCTTACATGTTGAAGGCAGCTGAATGTAACAGTTCCCAGTTCTCCAGGGTCCAGGTTGGCAAGAACCATAGTGTGAAATGCTGTTGTGAGCAGGGATTGTCTTTCACTCACCTGGGCAGGTGTCCTCAGCCTTACAAATTGTTGCTGCTAGCCAGAGTAAAGAGATGAGGGTTTTCTGGGCAGCCCTTCCCATGGCTGGTGCTGGTCTCTGCAATAGCAGCTCCACACCGTCTTCTTGCCACCCTCTCTTCTGCTTAACATTTAGGGCTCTGCAATATATGCAATAACCCATACAGAACTAATCCCGCCTCTGCCTTCTCAGCACTGCCTTCCCATACTTCACATTCCAGTGGTTTCAACTGAGATTGCAACATAGACAAAGTTCACTACTGTAGCTGATTTAAATGGCCTTGTAGGACATGTTCAGTATTGGATTAACAGCCATTGCGTCATCCACGCGGCAAGTGCAGTATTGTCCAGTGTTGATTATTGAATGGAGCCAGTCTGAATCCTGTCTCACAAAGTTCATGAGAATGTGTCTTCTGAAAGATTAAAATAGGGTGCCAAATAATGAGCCCAATCTGACTTTCTCCATCCCTTCAAGTGTCCTGTCGCCTTCAGTGGGAAACTTGGGATGAACCAGAGGAGCAGGATTGGGTGAACTTAATATCCCACTGTGTTATTGTTATTTTTTGTATGACGGTAGCCACAGGAGGCCTCATATCAGCTTGGAGCCCCACAGTGCCGAGTGTTGTACAAGCCCATAGTAGATAGATTCCAAGGCCAGAAGTGACCATTCTGATTATCTAGTCTGACCTCCTGTATAACACAGGTGCCTAGATAAATAATTCCTAGAGCAGATCTTTTAGAAAAACATCCAATCTTGATTTTAAAATTGTCAGCAATGGAGAATCCATCATGGCCCTTCGGAAATGAGTCCAATAGTTAATTTCTCTTGCCATTATTTCCAGTCTGAATTTGTCTAGGCTTAACATGAGAACATAAGAACATAAGAACGGCCATACTGGGTCAGATCAAAGGTCCGTCTAGCCCAGTATCCTGTCTTCCAACAGTGGCCATGCCAGGTGCCCCAAAAGAAATGAACAGGTAATCATCAAGTGATCCATCCCCTGTTGCCCATTCCCAGCTTTTGGCAAACAGAGGCTAAGGACACCATCCCTCCCCATCCCTGGCTATCAGCCATTGATGGACCTATTGTGACGGGTTGGATCACAGAAACCCCCTTGGGAGCTGCCACCCAATGTGATCTACTTCTACCGCTGCTTTCCCTGCCAGCTCAGGACTCCAGCACCCTGTCTTGCTGAGCCAGACACACCCATCTGCTCCAACACAGACCCAGGGTCTGAATTACTTGCCTCAGAGCTACAAGTTTACCTGAAAGCAGCTAACAGAAGTGTTCCTGTCTTTAACACTCAGATGCCCAACTCCCAATGGGGTCTAAACCCAAATAAATCCGTTTTACCCTGTATAAAGCTTATACAGGGTAAACTCATAAATTGTTCGCCCTCTATAACACTGATAGAGAGATATGCACAGCTGTTTGCTCCCCCAGGTATTAATACAGACTCTGAGTTAATTAATAAGTAAAAAGTGTTTTTATTAAATACAGAAAATAGGATTTAAGTGGTTCCAAGTAGTAACAGACAGAACAAAGTAAGTCACTGTAGTGGGGTGGTTACCCCGCTCCTGCCTGAGGGGTTTAAAACAGCCCTGGCAGAGGGCTGGGGCAAAAGGAAAAGCTACTGGGCTGATTGGGGAAGTAGCCACAGCTGGGCCACGCCCCAATCAGGCCCCAGCTGGCCCCTATAAAAAGGCTGGGAGCCAGAGGCCAAGGAGTCTCTCTCTGCCTTCAGAGGGAGAAAGGCTTGGCTGCAGGGAGCTAGACAGGGTACCTGTAGTGGAGCAGGGCTGGGGAAAGGCTGAGGAGCTGGGGAGCTCCAGCCTGGAAAGCCCCAGGCTGCGGCCTAGTATTAGGCCAAGGGGTACTGGGGGTTGCAGAGGGCAGCCCAGGGCTAGGCCAAGGCAGCAGGTCCAAACCCCCCTTGCCAGTGATGAGTGGCCGATACTGCAGTCTGCCCCAGGGAGCGGGGGCTAGTTGGTGACTGGCAGTGGCCTAGTGCTGAGGCAAGGTGGGGATAGTGGGTGGGGTCCCCTTGGGAGGGGAAGACCTAGTGTGTGGGTACTGCCAGGGGGCAGCACCCAGAGCAAAGGGCACCGGGGTCCTGGGAGGGACACGGGGGCCGAGAAGGAGAGAACGAGTCGGATCACCGGCCTGCAGAGGGTGCTCCAGAGGCTGGTGAGCTAATTCCCTGGACGACCAGCAGGGGTGAGTCCGGACCTCTTACAGTCACCAAGCAAAATAAAATAAAATGCGCAAATCTATGTCTAATCAAACTGAATACAGATAATCTCACCCTTAGGCCTGGTCTACACTAACACCCCAATTCGATCTAAGGTACGCAACTTCAGCTACGTGAATAACGTAGCTGAAGTCGACATACCTTAGTTCGAATTTACCGCGGTCCACACGCGGCAGGCAGGCTCCCCCGTCGACTCCGCGGTACTCCTCTCGCTGAGGTGGAGTACCGCAGTCGACGGCGAGCACTTCCTGGTTCGAATTATCGCGTCCAGACCAGACGCGATAAATCGAACCCGGAAGTTCGATTGCCAGCCGTCGAACTACCGCGGTAGTGTAGACATACCCTAAGAGATGCTTCAGTAAGTTTTTTCCTCAGACTGGACCCCTTCCAGGCCTGGGCACAATTCTTTCCCCTGGTACAGCTCTTGTTCCAGCTCAGGTGGTAGCTAGGGGATTCTTCATGATGGCTCCTCCCCTTGTTCTGTTCCACCCCTTTATATATATTTTGCATAAGGTGGGAATCCTTTGTCCCTCTCTGGGTTCCCACCCCCTCCTTCTCAAGGGAAAGACACCAGGTTAAAGCTGGATTCCAGTTCAGGTGACATGATCACATATCACTGCAAGACTTCATTGCCCACTTGCCAGCGCACAGGTATACAGGAAGACTCACAGGTAAAACACAACCATCTGCAGACAATTGTCCTGGTTAATGGGAGTCATCAAGATTCCAAGCCACCATTAATGGCCCACACTTTGCATCATTACAATAGGCCCTCAGAGTTAAATTTCATATTTCTAGTTTCAGATACAAGAGTGGTACATTTATACAAATAGGATAATCACACTCAGTAGATTATAAGCTTTGTTATGATACCTTACAAGAGACCTTTTGCACGAGCATATTCCAGTTACATTATATTCACTCATTAGCATATTTTTATAAAACCATATAAACTGCAACATCACACCTATCCTCCATGAACTTCCAGTCATCCCTGCCCCAAAGATGCTTCAATCTAAATAGACAAGACAAATTAAGGGTGGAAGAAAAGAAATGTTATTAGCCTAATTTTTGCAGTACTATATGGCCCAAGATCTGAAGAGACAGCGCTGCTGCATTTTCTGATATGTACATGTGATTTTTCAGGGACTGCTGCATGTTGGATGCTCCTGAGGGCAGATCACTGCCATGGTTTATTTCTTTATGTGCTTGTGTGTTTGCATGACTCCAATCTGTAGAGCAAGAATACCACTATTCTCCCTGGGTGCAATGGATATTTCCTCTTTACTCTGGGGAAGCACGATTAATATTGTATTGTGATTTCTGGTCTCGCACAGGTTTCGTGTGATAGACCTTGTGCTGCAGGATTTACCTTGGGCAAGATCTGCTTCTCTGAGCATGCCATTGGATGTCAGATGGATTGTACCATCAGTGAATGTTAGTTTGTCATCTTCTACAACTGCCAGGGTGTGTATTTTACTCATGGGGGAGTCATCACCAGGAGGAATTGAACCTGTGGCCTCTGTAGCTAACCATATAAGTCACTGCCTCTTTAGCTGAAATACTCAGATATGTAGCCTACAAGTCTGTAGTAGACTCATCAACCTCTGTCTGTGGCCCAGCCATCACCAGATGAGGACAGTACAGTACACACAGAGAGAGGAGAGTACAGCCGTAGAGGGGTGAAATTTGGATGGCTGCAACTAGCCAACCCATCTTACCTGATTTTGGTGCAACGTCTTTGAAAATGTGCCGTGGGTTTCTAGGCACCGTTCACTTCTCTGCCAATCCCAGTGATGGACTTAGCTGGACACAGCTTTCTCAGTGGCTGTCACAATATACACGCCCAGTGTCAGATGACCCTGCTATTGGACAGAGAATCTGTATTATACACTGTCACACTCTTTTTTTCACCAAAGGCCAGTCCACTGCAACCCGACACCATCACTCTTCTGAGTCTGAGATGAGATCTTTGGGGCAGGGACTGTCTTTGTGTTCTGTACTTGTACAGTGCCAAAGAGAATGGGATTTTGGCTTGTGACTGGCGTTCCTAGGTGCTACCATAATCCAAATAATAAACAATTAAGATAATTAATAATTCCCCTTTGTTGTGAGCCCAGGGGGACATAGGGTTAGTTCAGAGCTCCCCAGCGGCAACTTTAAATTACTTTCCCCCATAATGGGGCCATTGCATGGCTATGGACCAGCTGGATATGGGCCACATCTCTTTTGCAAGCAGGTCAATTTTTAACAGTGCCTGTCAAGGCTGTATCCCCACTTTGAACTTTAGGGTACAAATGTAGGGGCCTGCATGAAAACTTCTAAGCTTAACTACCAGCTTAGCTCTGGTCCCGCTGCCACCATTCCCACTGGATTCCCTCCCTGGGAAGCCTTGAGAAACCTCTCACCAATTCCCTGGTGAATACAGATCCAAACTCCTTGGATCTTAAAACAAGGAGAAATTGACCCTTCCCCCCTCCTTCCTTTCACCAACTCCTGGTGAATACAGATCCAAACCCCCTTGGATCTTAAAACAAGGAGAAATCAATCTAGTTCTTAAAAAGAAGGCTTTTAATTAAAGAAAAAGGTAAAAATCATCTCTGTAAAATCAGTATGGAAAATAACTTTACAGGGTAATCAAACTTAAAGAGCTCAGAGGACCCCCCTCTGTCTTAGGTTCAAAGTACAGCAAACAAAGATAAACACTCTGGTAAAAGGTACATTTACAAGTTGAGAAAACAAAGTAAATCTAAGACGCCTTGCCTGGCTTTTACTTACAATTTTGAAATAAGAGAGACTTGTTTAGAAAGATGGGGAGAACCTGGATTGATGTCTGGTCCCTCTCAGTCCCAAGAGCGAACAACCCCTTAAACAAAGGGCACAAAACAAAAGCCTTTCCCCCGCCAAGATTTGAAAGTATCTTGTCCCCTTATTGGTCCTTAGGGTCAGGTGTCAGCCAGGTTACCCGAGCTTCTTAACCCTTTACAGGTAAAAGGATTTGGAGTCTCTGTACACAGGAGAGCTGTTACCCTTCCCTTTATAGTTATGACAGTGCCACATCTCTTTATTCCCACCTTTGCTGTTGGTCCTTCTTGCATGAGTTACAGGATGGGCAGTTTTGCCATTGACCTCAGTGGGAGCAAGATAGAGCCTCTTATGGGTCTCATTTGACCCACTTGGTCAAATGAGTACAACCATGGAGTAAGCCCACTGATGTTAGTGAAGTCACTGTGGGGTAATCAGGGCTGGATTAATGCATAGGCAAGCTGGGCACGTGCCTACGACCCAAATTCAGGGAAGAGGAGGGAAGGATTGTTGTTTTGTTTTGACCATGATATAGCGAAGACCAAGCAAAATGTGACTGAATGGCATTGCGAGCTGGTGTGCAGGGTCGCAGCACTGCTCAGGTTTGGCCCAGCCACCCCTCCATCATAATGGGGGGTGGCTGGGCCAAATGTGAGAGGCAAAGTGACCTGGAATGTGGGGTTGCAGCCACCGCTCAGGTTTGGCCCAGCTGCCACCCCCCCCCCACCATGACTACAGAATAAACACCTGCTTCTGGGGTAAGAACTGGGGGACTCTCCTGCTGCCAGCGCTACCTCTTTTGAGAGGAAAGAGGCCCCTGCTTCTGGGGAAGAAAAGGATACCTCATGCCATTGCTGGTGAATCCCCTGGAAGGGGAGGATGGCCCTGCCACTTGCATTCCAAGTTGGCAGAGGCCATTTTGGGATATGCCTTGGGACATGGATTGCTTTAATCTGGCCCTGAGGACAGGTTTAAGGGTTAGAGCATGGTCGTCAACCATGCAGCATGGGGTCCAATGGTCACATCACTGTAGGCTTTTATTTTGAATTGGAAACATTTTTAAAAAAACATAAAACATGCATCTCTGTGTCCTGCAGCAAGAGGAGGCTATGGAAACGACATGTCCCATCAACAGCCCCTCCAGCACTGGAGCATGCCCAGCGGCTGCAGCCCCTGCAGGATGGGGAAGGAAACTTCTACTAGCAGCAGCCTTTGCTGGCCATGCTCAGATGCCGCGGCATTTTGCAATGGGATTGCAGGGCAGGTGGCTGAGGTGACAGGGGGCATGCAGGGCCAAGTGCCCCCCACCCCTGATTGGCCTGCCCGAGGGGCACCCGGGCCTGGGTGAGGGGTGGCTCGCCTCTGCTACCACCTCCCCAGCCAGGTTCTCTCAGGTAGCTGCTGTGGTGCACAACCCAAAGCAGCTGGCTTCAGTTGGTGCAAGAAGCAGCTCCATCCCGCTCCCCCCCCCGGGCCCGGCTGCCAGGGAGAGCGGCCAACCATGCCGGAGGGGAGGTGCAGTGGGAGAAGGACAGAGCCTCCCCCCTGCCTGCAGGTAACGTGGGGCAGGGAGAACGCGATGGACCCGGGCTGGGCTGCAGGGTGGTGGTGGGGTCACTGGGCAGAGGAGACACGGGGGGGGGGGGTTCAAGTGTCCTCCCCTTTAGATCGTGTCCCCCCACTATGGGGGAGGAGCAAGAGTCATCTATGCCTGGGAGCCCTATAAGAACTGGGGCTGACTGCCAGGGATGGGGTTAGACATGTGCAACCCATGCAGTTGCATCAGCCCTGAGCCAGCGAAGGGGCCCCCTGCCGCGGTGACTGAGTGGGGCACTTGTGAAGGTGGGGTGCAGGAATCGAGCGGGAGAAGGTAGACGACAGGGGCAGATGAATAGCTGGTGCAGGCTCAGGGCTCCTTGGCCGTACAACATATGCCCAGTGCAGGCCGCTGCTGTTGTTTGGGGCCTGCTGGAACCCCGAGGAAGAGCCGTGCGCAGGGACGGGGGACTCCAAAAGGGTGGCTCTGCCACAGTGGCGTAGCCAGCATGGGATATTTGGGTGGGCAGGTAATTCCAGGGGGGCTGGGAGGGCAGGAGGGATGGGGGACCCGCATCCCCCCAACCCTGCAGCCGGCATGGCCAGGGGCTCTCTGGGGCCTGGGCGTGCACCCAGCTCCGGGAGGAGACGCTGCTCTCCAGCGCTCCCGGCTCCCTTCCAGGTCCTACCGCCCCACGCTGGGCCCGGCTGCCCTAGGTGACGGGACTACCTTTTTTAAAGATCTCCTCTACTGCCGCCGGCCACCCGCTCGCCAGCAGGAGCACCAGGCGAGCAGAGCAGAGCAAGCCCCTATGCCCCGACCCCACTCCCCGGCAGTAGCCATCTAGGCCCACGTGTGGCTACGCCCCTGCTCCGCAGTGAAGTCAGACAAGTGGGACCGCTAATGGCAGAGCCTCCATTTTGGTTTGAAGCCCCCCCCTCCCCTTCCCTCACCTCCTGCTGCCTCCTAGAAGCTCTGACTCCAGCTCTGCTGGCAGCAGCCGCTGTGGTTTGCAGCTCTGACTCCCGCGGCAGCAGGTCTGGCTTTGGCAGGAGCAGTGGTGATGGCTCTTGCGGGTGCAGGGCCTGGAACTGGTTGGGGGTGTCGGGATGGACGGGGGAGCAGAGCAGGAGGTGCAGAGGCAGGGATGAGTGGGGGTGGGTGAGGGAAGTGGGACTTGTGGTGGCATAGGGGGCCCCACAATAAAAACCTGCACCCAGGGCTGGCCTTAGAGAAAATGGCAGGCTGGACGAACGTGCATTTTGGTGCCCCTGGCCCCTATGGGCTCCCAGGCTCCCCATCCCCCTTTGCACCCTTAACCCTTGCGCCCGTAACACCTGCACCCACATGGGGAAACTGAACTGGATGCATGGAGCAGCTGGCATTGCTGCTCGCTTCCCCCCTTTGAACGCTGCTCCTCTGTGCACCCCTTGGGGGCTGGAGGGGAGCGAGGAGCGAAGTCAGGGCTCCCTGCATCCAGGTCACTTTGCCCTCCCCTTACGCAGCCCGGTGGGAAGAGAGCAGCCACTGCTGATGCTCACCTCACAGCACAGACCAGGTGGGGAAAGAGGGGAGATTGTGGCCTGTTCTGCCTCACAAGGCACGAGCAGGCATGGGCTGGGCGATGGGACTTTCTAGTGCAGGTTTAACCTGAGATCGTCTCTGTGCTCTTCTGTTTGCACCATCACCCTATTTAGACATGCCCCTTCGGCAGCCACCACGCTGCTGGCAGAGGTAGCGCCCCTCTCTTGTACTCCCCAGGGGAGCCAGATAAATAATGTCCCCGGCTGCCCAGGGTGCACTCTGCCCACAGTGTTCACAACGCAGGGCCAGACACATTTCGGCTTTAATACTATTGTGTGTACAAACAAATCTGAGACGTGGAAATCATTGAGCAGCCTTTGCTTTATTGACAGAGGGGAAGGTTCTCCAGAGGCAGAGGCAGCATCTGAGGGTAATGAGTCACTAACACCACGGGAAGAATTGCACGGCAGCGGTAGGAGCTGTCGTGGTGCTTCTGGGAATGGAATCAAGCGACAGCAGAGCCAGGCAGGAGAGGAGACATAACCTAGACAGAGCTGGCTGACATTTTCCAAACTATGAGTTTTTCTGTGGACAGACAGCTTTTTAAAAAACATGAAAATTTTCATGAAATATCATTGATGTGGTTGTAATGTTTTATTTGGCAGGGGGAAAAAATCATGTTTTTTAATGTTTTCAGCAATTCTTTTCGAAAATGTTCTCAGGCTAACGACCACATTTTTTTCTTTACAGAAAGCCAGGGTTTTTTTAAATGATAAAATAAAATAACAGTGTCTGATATCAGGGAGAGGAATGAAAAAAAATCTGCAAAAATATTTAAAAACACAAAAGCAAAAATGGGTTAATTTAGAACCCACTGCAATGAAAACAACTTAGAAATTCCATTTCCCCCCCTCCCCCCAAAACTATTTTAATCTTTTTTTACTAGCTCTAGTCCTAGTGCACTGCACTGCGCTGGGTAAGTGTGTATGATGATGTCTGCCTCCTAGTGACTGGTGCATAAAGAAAAGATCTTTATTGTCATCTCCAGATAAATGTTCATTATGCCAGGCCTATAATGCTATGTAAGAGCTAAGTATAATTATTATAACTGCCTCTCGGATTGGTTACACAGTCCGAATTTTCATCTCAGACCACCAGTAGGAGTACATGTGCCCTTTGCCTGAAGCCCAACTCACCCCAGCACCATAGCTTTCATGGGCTCCACTCAGGTATAATCCATTCAGGTTGGACAAATGACAATCCCTGTACCACCAGGCCCCTTTAAAGGCTATAGCACAGTTAGTTATAGACAAGTCGTTGTCACGGTCTCGGGTTGTAAACATCATACCGTTGTGTTCAGTTAAGGAATCCCCTGTAGAAACAATTGGGTTTATTTATTACATGTTTTTACAGAGACAAGGTGGGTGAGATAATCTCTTATTTTTTACATTTTATAGTTCAGTTCTCCCTTCACCATGCAGCAGAACTCTCCCTCGGGTGCAGAAGAGAGACTGCAGTTCTACTTCCAGTGAGGAACATTTTTCACCAGGCCATATGTTGATCTTAGTTATACCACTATAGGTCCAGAGTAACTCATTGCAATCAATGTGCTCAGTCATTCGGTGTCCTGCAGTCAGTTTGCACCATTGTGGTGGTATAATGTGAGCCCACTATGCTCCTAACACTAACAGCTTAGCCGGGAGCCTGCTGAGGAATTAGGATCATAGAATCACAGAATCATAGAAATGTCAGGCTGGAAGAGACCTTGAGAAGTCATTAAGTCCTACCCCCTGGGCCGAGGAAGTACCAAGTAAATCTGGACTGTTCCTGCCAGGTGTTTCCCCAACCTGTTCTTAAAAACTTCCAGTGATGCAGATTTCAGAACCTCTGTTAGAAGCCTATTCCAGAGCTTAACTACCCTTATACTTAGAAATTTAATTCTAATTCTAATTTAGATCTCCTTACTGCAGATTAAGTCCATAACTTCTTGTCCTACTTTCAGAGGACATAGAGAACAATTGATCACAGTCCTCTTTATAACAGCCCTTAACATATTTGAAGACTATTACCAGATTTCCCCCCTCAGTCTTCTTTTCTCAAGACTACACCTCACCAGTTTTTTAACTTTCCTCATAGGTCAAGTTTTCTAAACCTTTTATCATTTTTCTTGCTCTCCTCAGAACTCTCTTCAGTTTGTCCACATCTTTCCTAAAGTGTGGTGCTCGGAATTGGACACTGTTCTCTGACTGAGGCCTCACCAGTGCTGAGTAGAGCAGGACAATTACCTACTGTTTCTTACATGCCACAGTCTTGTAAACACACCCAGAATGATATTAACTTTTTGTGCAACTGCATCACATTGTTGACTCATATTCAATTTGCAATCCGCTCTAAACCAGTTCTTTTTCAGCAGTACTACCACCAAGCCAGTTATTCTCCATTCTGGAGATGTGCATTTGATTTGTCCTTCCTAAGTGAATCACTTTGCACTTGTCTTTACTGAATTTCATCTTGTTGAATTCAGACCAATTCTCCAATTTGCCAAGGTCATTTTGCATTCTAATCCTGTCCTCCAAAGTGCTTACAACCCCTCCCAGCTTGGTGCCATCTGCAGATATTATAAGCATATGCTCCACTCAGTTATCCAACTAATTAATGAAAATATTGACTACTACCGGACCCAGGACTGACCCCTGCAGAACCCCATTAGATACACGCTCCCAGTTTGACAGCATACCATTGATAACTACTCTTTGAGCACTGCCTTTCAACCAGTTATACACCCATTTTATGGTAATTTCATCCAGACTGCATTTCCCTAGTTTGCTTATTGAGAATGCCATGTGGGATTTTGTCAAAAGTGTTACTAAAATCAAAATATGTCACATCTACTGCTTCCCCCTTATCCACTAAGCCTATAACCTTGTCAGGAAGGGAATTAGGTTGGTTTGACATGTGTTCATAAGAAATCCATGGTGGTTATTGCTAATTAATCCTAATTTCCAGCAGGTGCTTAGAAATTCATTTTTAATAATTTGTTTGAGTATCTTTACAGCTATCAAATTAAGGCTGACTGGTCTACAGTTCCCCAGGCAATATTTGTTCCCCTTTTTAAAGATAGGTGCTATGTTTGTCCTTCTCCAGTCTTCTGGGACTTCTCCCATCCAAGAGTTCTCCGGATAATTATTAATGATTCTGAGACTATTTCGGCTAGCTCTTTAATTCTCTTAGTGTAAGTTTCATCAGGCCCTGCTCACTTGAATACATTTAACTTATCTAAATATTCTTTAACCTTTTCCCTCCTATTTGAGCTTTCATTCCTTCCCCCTTATTGTTAATAGTGTGTTGAGTGTGTCCTCACCAGTAACCTTTTTAGTGAAGACTGAAGCACACTAGCCACGAAACACCTGAGCCTTCTTGATGTCATCAGTTATTTGCTCGCTATTCCTGCTAAGTAGAGGAATTACACTTTTTTTCATCTTTCTCTTGCTGCTAATATATTTAAAGAACCTCTTTTTCCTGAACACCATTTTCCCCAGATTGTCTTCCCGTAGGACCTAACCTATCAGTTCTCCGAATTTGTTAAAGTCTGCTGTTTTGAAGACCATTGTCCTTCTATTGCTTTTACTCCTTCCTTTCTTAGAATAAAGAAATCTGTGATGTCATGATCACTTTCACCCAAATTTATTCCGCCTTCAGATTCGCTCCCAATTCCTCCTTGTTGGTCAGAATTAAGTCTAAAATGGCTGGTCCCCCTGGTTACTTCCTCCACAAAATGGTGTCCCCAATACATTCCAAGGACTTATCAGAAATTTTGTGTTTTTCTGTATTACTTTTCTAACAAACATCTCAGAAGTTAAACTCCCCCATTACCATAATACACCCGTACCAAGAGGTCACTTCTTTTTTTACCCTTTTTCTCTTCACCCAGAGACTATCAATTGGTCTGCTTCTTGCCTCCTCCTGGAGCAGAGAACAAGTGTATATATTCTTGCTGTATAATTCAGCTCCTCCTCCCTTTTTATCCTGCCTGTCCCTCCTAAACAAACTATACCCCACCATACCAATATTCCAGTAATGAGACTTATCCCACCCAGTTTCTGTGATGCCACTTAAGTAGTAATTCTACTATTATACCAATCCTTCCAGTTCTTCCTGTTTATTCCCCATCCACCTGCAATTTACATACAGGTATCTGAGATATTGAGCAGATTCCTTATCTGATTTCCCACTTCTTCCTCCTCTGACCCTACATGCCCCCCACAAATCTAGCCCTCTGTTAAGGTGGCCCTTTTTTATGCTTAGCTATTGGCTTTTGTCACCTGCACTTTTAAATCTAGTTAAAAGCCCTTCTCCCTACTTGCCTTGTCGGTGTGCCTAAGCAATCCTGCAGTGATGTGTAGCAGGCTCTGCATGCCACAGAATATTCCTGTCTCTGGTATCCGGAAGTCCAGATGCATAGTTTGCATGAAATGGGGCATATCTTACCCCCCCTCCCAGTGACTTGATGTGCCTACTTAGTTTAATGCAGATATTTCTATGGGGCATTAAAGTCTAGTGTAGAAAAGCAACCAGCACAAGGTAGGATATCCATATTATAATATATGTTTTGTTGTCACTAGACCTTGTATTTCTCCTATAATACTTCAGTTGCAGAATAACTGATGTTTCCTGACAGACATCACTCCCACAGATTACCTCGCCTTTTGCTTCTGCCATAGAATATTCTGCATCACTTTTGCTTTCCATTTTTTCCATCTGCCACAAAGGGTAAAGGACGAGCTCAGAACCTACCTGCGGTGCCATTAACAAAGGCTCCAAGGATCAGCTTGTAGTTCTCGGTCTCCCCTGCAATTTTGAATGATCTGAAGGTAGCAAATTGATAGTTGGTGTCAAAATCTCTGAGATCGACGCGAAGCTCGTTGGCTCCTTTAGAAAACAATTTGAAAGCAAAATGTTCAGCACCTTCCATTAGTGTTTATTACTATTAATGTTTGGTTTTATTGCAGGAGCCTCTAGAGGCCCCAAACACGAATCAGGCTCCATTATGTTGGGATCATTATGATCATCTAGTTTGAATTGCCTGCATCATACACATCATAGAATTTCACCCACTGATTCTCGCATCAAGCCAATATCTTCATCTCGCCCTTTATCAATTCAATTTCCATCCACCAACCAAACCTCCCTATTAAAAACCTGCTCTGTGTTATGCTTTGCTATGGTAGTTCAGAATCTATGACCTCATCCAGGCTGTAGCATCCTTTATTGCTGTACTGTGGGTGAACCACCAGAGGACCAAATGCTGCTCCATGAATCATGACTGGAGCCAGCCCAGCTACCACCGCATTATTGGTTTCAATAGCTTTGTGTGGCAGGACTGGGCTGTAAGGAACAGGAAGGGGTGTCTGCAGCAAAAGTGTTACCTCTGCTGATAGTACAACTCTATACCCTGTAACCATGGCTAAAGTGTGAGAACAAAGCTTGGTGGAGAAGGTTGCTGTAAGGAAAAGAATGCGTCAGAGATGTCTTTACCAAGGGAAGTTAACAGGTGGATATTGTCGTTCCCCAGCCAGAATTCTGACAGCCGGCTGCCGAAACCTTTTTTGTATGAATTCCAGTCACGTAAGAAATCCATGGAGCCATCCACCCGTCTCTGGAACACCTGCAGGGAAACAGGAGGTTCTTAGCTGGGAAATCCCACATTGGTTTCCATCCGACTAGAGCAGGAGACCAGAAACTCTGAGACTGTAAATCATTGGATGAGATTTAATGTGGTCAGATCTATTTCAGCCTCAGGTGACTGTCGCAGATGGAGGCTCGTCCCACAGGATCATATTAAATCTTGGCAGCAACAGCACTAGGTTAAAGGATCACATGGTCCGAAATCTACAGCACTGGACTGGCAATCAGGAGGCCTGGGTTCTATACCCAGTTCTGCCACTTGGGCAAGTCACATCCCCTCTGCTTTCTGTGCGGCCCTTTGTCTGCCTTGTCTATGGAGAGTGTGAGCTGTAAAGGACAGGGGCTGTCTCTCAGTGGGTGTGTTCAGCACCCAGCGCAATGGGACCCTGATCTTCATCAGATTCTCTAGGCACGACTGGGATATAAATAAGCACAATGATAAATTGGAAGGTTTAAATGTGAGGTACATACAGGGTTCAAACCCTTCATCTCCTCAGCTCCCTCGAACGCTCTCTCCACTCCTACTCAGGGGCTGCCTGAGCGACAGAGCAGCTGAGGCACCAGGCCTGTGACAGAAGTGGAAGGAAGAAGGAATTCTGGTTCCAGAGTCTGGGCAGCTATTGAGGAGGCTGTGAGAGCCGGGCAGAGAATAGCCAGGAGAAGGGAAACCTGGTTAACTGTGTCAGACCAGTGACAAATGTCCCCTCTGACTGGGTCTTTTAGATTCTAAAGCTCGGGGTTCCCCTCATTAAACCCATTGTGTTCACAACCAAGTTATCTCCACAACCTAGGATTAGAAGGGCTCATAGGTGTCAACTTTCCCCGGCGCTGGTGGGTGCTCATGCCCTCCCACCCCCCAGCCTGCCCTGTCCCCACCCTTTCCCTGCCCCTGCCCGCACCCATTCCAACCCCTTCCCCAAAGTCCCCGCCCCAACTCCGCTCCCTCCCTGCCCCTATTGGACCCCTTCCCCAAATCCCCGTCCTGGCGCCGCCTCTTCCCTGAGTGTGCCGCGTTCTCCCTACTCCCCCCTCCCTCCCAGCCACGCGAAACAGCTGTTTCGCAGCGCAAGTGCTGTAAGCTGGCGGAACAAGCGGGCACGCGGTGCGCTCAGGGGAGGAGGCGGAGGCAGAGCAGAGGCAAGCTGGGCGGGGAGCTGCTGGTGGGTGCTGAGCACCCAGGGCCGGCTCTGGCTTTTTTGCCGCCCCAGGCAAAAAAGCCTCCGGCCGCCCCCCGCCCCCCCCCCCCCCGTGGGGGCTCCGCTCTCCCCTCGGCAGCCGGGGGCAGGGCGCCGGGGGGGAGGGCGGCCGGAGCCCCGGGGGGAGGGCGGCGAGCCCCGGCGGGGGCTCCGCTCTCCCCTCGGCGGCCGGGGGCAGGGCACCGGGGAGGAGGGCGCCGGAGGGGAGGGCGGCCGGAGCCCTGGGAGGAGGGCGGCGAGCCCCGGCGCGGGCTCGGCTCTCCCCCCGGCGGCCAGAGCGCAGGGCAGCGAGCCCCAGCAGGGGCTCGCCGCTCTCCCCCCGGCGGCCGGAGGGAGGGCGCGGGGGGGAGGGCGGCCAGAACGCTGCGGGGAGGGCGGCGAGCCCGGCTGTGGCCCCGCTCTCCCCGGCGGCCGGAGCACCGTGCCGCCCCCCTCCAGGTGCCGCCCCAAGCACTAGCTTAGTTGCCTGGTGCCTGGAGCCGGCCCTGTGAGCACCCACCAATTATTCACTGTGGGTGCTCCAGCGCCGGAGCACCCACGGACTCGGCGCCTATGGGCTCAGAAAGTGTCTGTGTTTTTGTTCAGCTAACCATGACAGCTTCAGAGTTTCCGTCTTCATGCTTTTCTACTAGCTACAACCCACTGGGTAAGTGCCACCTCCCATTCTTGTTGTTCAAGAAAAAATGTCCAATGAGCTTCATTGTGCTCGGTTCTTACAATCCATCCTCCACCATCTGTGTCCATGTCACACAGCACGGTCATGGCATTACAGTCACGGGGGTAGATGGTGTACCAGTCGCTCAGGATGTTGCCTCTGGCTAACAGCTCCTTGCAGTTCTTTGCTCCTGGTCAAAAGAGGAATTGAAATATGTAAATTGATTGTATTAACTCTCCTTGCAGCAGGCATTCATGGGCTGCTTTATGTTGCACCGAGGGCCAGATCAACTGCAGAATCAGGTAACTGGAAGAGAATCTTTGAGTCATCTTCTCTCCTCCACACTATAGCATATGGGAATTGGGTAGTATCCCTTTAAATAGTTTGTGGTCCCTCTGTGTTCTATCTTTGGAAACCTACCTGAGCAGCAGCCTATGTACCTATCTAGGCTTTTCATGCTCTCTGTAGTTCGCAAACCTAATTATTTAGACTCCAATGTGCCAGTGTGGTTGTATTAAAGTTTGTTTGAAAGAGGAAAAGACACAACCACCTGCCCAACCCCCTGTGTTCTGTGTGAGACCAGTTCAACCTGAACAGAGGATTGGCTCAAAGCATCTTGGAAACTCATGGAAACTGAAACGTGCACAAAGATTTGTACTGGAAGTGTCCATGCAGCCATTTTGAAATCTATCTGTGAGTCAGAAGGGTTTCCAGTCATTATGTGACTTGGGTGAGCACTCATCCCAAAAGAATATCAGATACTCACATCAAACAGTTTGCAAGTGAACCCATCGGCTGAAATGTATTTCCACAGAAGATTCACTGACCACCTAAACATCTTCATTTTAAAAGATGAAAGTATCTTTGCCGATAGTTTGAGAACAGCAAATCGGGTAAATTACAGATGTATTTTTTTGTAATTTGTCTACTTCTAATGGGCTTTCCTGTTTGGTTCTCTGGATGGAATGAGATGACATTTAGTGGTCATAAGAAACTCTCACCTTTTGTACACTGCCTTTTCTCAAGCACTTCCTCTCCTAGTCATGAAAAGAAACACAATAGAAAGTGAAATGGAATCAGAAAATGTTCTACTGTCTTTTAAATTATGTAATTGGCCAACAGTGACAGCTGGGACAGCAAAGTACTAGTTATCTTGAAAATGCTCTAGACAGGTTTTTAATTGTGAAAATCCAAGTGCTAATGGATTCACACACATCTGTGATCTGAGCCTTCCAGCCTCAACCATCAAGACTGCTCTCATTATGTAGCCAACACTATTTTGTAACCCTCTCATGAGGCGCCTACTTGCAGGGCTAAGAATTGGTCCTTAATCGACTAAATTAATTGCTGGTCAGTACACAGGAGCAATGCCCACAAAGTCAGGGGAGTTGCATATGCTTACACTAGCTGTGAAATTTGACTCAATTTAAAAAGAAAACAATTCCAAGTGACAATGGGAGAATATCAGTTGAATAAAGTACTGGTAGAAAAAGGGTCATTCCTTTAACCGGACATTTAAACAAGATCCATTGTTCTGTGATTCATACTCCACACTCCCAGCATGTTGGAAATATAGAGAGGTAGGAGAAAGTAACCTTTTCTAGGATACACATCCAGATCTACAGATTTCACTTACATTTCAGCTGTTCTCTCTCATACCAAAGGTCATCTGGCTAGCATTGTTCCGGACATCACAACACATAGATGGTCACCTGTTTTTGTAGGCAGGGCTATTTCTCTCTTTGTAGAGCCCAAATCTTACAGGAGGATCAGTGAGCTTGATATTGTGGACACGGTAACTATTCAAGAAGCAAGCTTCTTAAGCCACTTAATTGTTAGTGCTGCAGAAATAAAACTGAAAGGATGTGCTCAGTAGAAAGGAGAGTGCAAAGGGTCTCACCAGGTGTTCCAGGAGGTCCAGGGTTTCCCAGGTCTCCTTTACCTCCTAAAATAAGAACTCAGAATAAAATCCTTGTTTTGCCTAGAGATCACCTACATAATTCAAGATCTCACTACAGCAATCACTTGGGTTTAATTATGTAGGGGGCTAGTTCAAGGCCTATGCACCACCTACACTCTGCACAATCTGTTAAAGTTGGCGTTTTGTGGGACTTAAGTGATGCATTGACAATGTTGCCAACACTCATGATTTTATCATGAGTCTCATGATAACTATTGTTTTCCTTAAAGCCCAAGCTCCTGGGGTCAAATGGATATGACATGATTTCAGCGTTCAGTCTTAAAGAAAAAGTAAGTTTCTACCCCTTGAGGCTTTGGAGAAAGCTTCAAAATGTGACCCAAGTGCACCCTAAAGGTTCAAAAAGCAGAAGGCAATAAAAAGAACACCACATCTATTATTTTTACATAATCTCATGATTCTAAAACCAATATCCTGATTTTTGATGAACCTGACTAAAGATTTTCAGAGATTTGGGGTTGGCAGTACTGTATTTATCTTATCTTGTCTTCTGCATTGGCTGAATTTCACCCTTACGCTATGTCTATACTGCAGTTGGGACCTATTGTCACTGCATAGGACCTTGTGACATATCAGACATTATAATTAGAGCTGGGTGAAATTTTTCCAGTTAATAGTTTATTCACCGAAAAATGCAGTTTCGGCTCTCAAACAGGTAATGAATTTGGGTCACATTTGTTAAATACATTCAGCCAAGTAGAAGATTTTCCCACATACTCCTAAAGTTTTGTTTCAACATTTTTGAAATGTTCAAACACTTCGTTTTGTCATTTGGCTATTAAACAAGAACAAAAAGGGGACACTTCTTGTTCAACCGCAACCAATTTCATTTCATCTTCTGTTTGGCAAGAAGCTGGAAGGAAAAATTGTACAATGAAATGGGGTGGAGGGATTGTAGCTCCCAATTCCTCTATCACCGTGAATAGCACCATAAAGTGCCCTGCTCTGCAGTGAGAAGAATCATCTGAGGTCTCTCACCTTTCAGTCCAGAGGGGCCCCCAGCACCTCTTTGTCCTGATTGAACAAAAAATAAGATAGGAAAGACTGATCAGAGATATCGAGATCTTGACAGTGGATCAGAACTGAAGTTCTGTTGCAATAATAAACCCTTTATTGTCAAATATAGAGTGAAGGGAAGTTATGGTGGTTTTGGAGCCCAGATATTATAGGAATTGGTGTTGTATAACTAGCTCTAATTGATATTTGATTAAAAACAAATTTCCTGTTCTTAGGTCACCTAATAGGAAAACACAGTTCTCTGCCCTTTGTTACTTTACCTTTTCGGCCACTTTTCCCCGCCTTTCCAGGGATCCCCGGAGGTCCCCGTTGTCCTGAAAACACAGAAAACTGACTGTATATTTTTCAAGGTATTGTAAATACTGAGTACATAATCCCCACCCACCACCCCAACCTGGATTTACAATAACCCATCAGTGTCGAAATTCAAATAATGTATCTGCATCTGGTTCCCTGAGTCCCTGATCGCTAAGGTCACACAGCGAGCCAGTGAGAGAGATGGGGAAAACACCAGAGGACTTGGTTGCCAATCTGATACCCCAAAGGGAATGGACCATATTTCAGAGCTTGAAGCTCCAATCCCTCACCACTGGACATAGGGGATTTGCCATCTGAGTTGGGCAGAGTTTCCTCATATCAGAATCGAGGGGAATCTCCAAAGTCTGAGCATATTACAAAAGTAATTCCCATCCATGGCAGATTCTCATTCAGTACCTGTATTTCCTGCAGTTCCTTGGTCTCCTCTGGGCCCTACAGCACCCGGAATTCCAGGGCAGCCTTGGAGAATAATGAGTTTCTCGGTACTGTTGAGACCCACTACCCTCACCACTGGGGAAAGAAATGATCCATAAACAATGATTGTTAGGTTCTCAGGATTGGAAACATTTTGCAGAAATCTGGAGGGATAAACCCAGCAAATGAGAGCCTAGATAGTTCCTGCATTTTCTTTTCTCTATTAGCAATGATATCCAACCTTTTTTTCGGTTTTATGTATTTCATAGACAATGCCCTAATATGAAAAGTTGGGGGTTATTACTATTAGTCTTTGTTTTAAGTTATAGTGAAAACAAAAGTTAAAGAGAAGTGAATTAAATTTTTGTATTTAAAATACATCACTTCAGAGTTCATTTTGATGGACACATCCCTCTGCGGTGTTTGCAACCCGACCATTGCAGCTTGTGTCAGTTCATGAGAATCACTTAACAAAATCAACTACAGAGAAACAAAAGTGACACTGACTAGTCGGTTCTCATTGTGAAATGAAATACAGAGGAAAAACAAACAGCTGCCATTCAGTGAAGAAATTGTCCAAAAGTAAAATAATTTAAAAAACAGTTGCTCTGAGAAGCACTGGTAATACACTTTAAAGAATTAAATATGTTTTTTAACCTAACAGTCCCCTCTCTATATAATACACATTGTGAGATTTAAAATGATTAATAGGAACATCAGTGGAGAAAAATAGGGACACACCTGTCAATTCCATTGAGCTCTATTGATGTGGAAATTTTTGAGGTAAACAAAATGGGGATATGGTTTATATTTCCTGTGATATAGGAACTCTTCCTCCCAATTTGGAACTTTTTGGGTAGAAATTGTACATAGCAAATGATTTTAAAATGATCATGAATGTAAGTAATGGAAATGTGAAAAGAAATACTGCTCTGAAATAATACTAAAATAAACCTTCAAATGCTGCTGGATTCTCAACCCAAAGCGCAGAAATGAATGTGCTGAC
>NW_020664800.1:3777529-3794829 GCF_002925995.2 Terrapene triunguis | reverse complement strand
TCTGACCTCCTGTATAATACAGGCCACAGAACTTCCCCAAAATAATTCCTAGGGCAGAGCTTTTAGAAAAACATCCAACTAGATTTTAAAATGGTCAGTGATGGAGAATCCACCACAATCCTTGGGAAATGGCTCCAGTGGTCAATCACACACACCGTTAAATATTTACAACTTATTTCCAGTCTGAATGTGTCTGCCCGAAACACCTTACAATCTAAATAGCCAAGACAAATGAAGGATGGGAGAAAAGAATTATTATCCCAATTTTTGCAGTGCTCTGTGTGCCTGTGTCATAGAAATGATAAAGAATAATGATGCATGCCCAGGCCATATCTGCTGATATACCACTGCTGTATTTTTCAATATGTACATGTGATTTTTCAGTGACTGCTGCACGGCGGACGCTCCTGATGGCAGATCACTGCCGAGGTTCTTTGCCTTATGTGAATGTGTGTTTGCATGATTGCGGTTTGTACAGCAAGAAGGCAAATGCTGTTCTGCCTGTGTGCAAAGGATATTTCCTCTCTTTTACCGTGCTTGGTCCCAGATAACTTCGGACCGCTAGGTCCTTTGCACGGTAGAAGTGGGATATTCTCTCCAATTCTGCTCCTCCCCTCCCTCCCACCCCCCTTGCCCATGCCTCTTCAGGGGCTCTTCTCATGAGCATCTCCTCATGCAGGAGGTCCAAACGCTCCTCACAGTGGGAGCAGTGGAGGAGGTTTCTCAAGAGCTGTGGGGCAAAGGGTTCTATTCCCATTACTTCCTAATCCTCAAAGCCAAAGGGGGTCTCAGACCCATCCTTGATCTGCGAGGCCTCAACAGACTCATAAAAAAGTTGAGGTTCCACATGGCCTCTCTAAACGCAATCATTCCGTCTCTGGATCCGGGAGACTGGTACTCCGCCCTCAACCTCAAGGACGCGTACTTCCACATAGCTATAATTCCAGCTCACAGGCGTTTTCTCAGGTTTGTGGTCAACCACAACCATTTCCAATTTACGGTCCTCCCCTTTGGTCTGTCAGCAGCCCCTCGAGTGTTTACCAAATGCCTGGCAGTTGTAGCCGCCTTCCTACAATGGAGGCGGGTGCAGGTATTCCCATACCTTGACGACTGGCTACTCAGGGGACGATCCAGGGAGCAAGTGGAGCCCCAGGTCAGCTTTTAAGATCCACCTTCAATGGCTGGGTCTCCTTCTCAACAAGCACAAATCAACTCTATCCCCTACGCAAAGAATAGAGTTTATCGAAGCAGTATTGGACTCAGGTCAGCCCAGGACATCCCTGCCTGAGTCTTGGTTTCGGACAATGACAGACATCATACAAAGCTTCAAGCGGTATCCCACCACCACAGCAAGGAACTGCTTGAAGCTCCTCAGCCACATGGCAGCCTGTACATATGTGGCACAGCATGCGAGGCAGAGACTCAGGCTTCCCTAGGCCTGGCTGGCATCAGCCTATCAGCCAGGGCGTGACAGTCTGGACAAGGTGATCACCCTCCCGGCGCCAGTTCTCGAGTCGTTCGACTGGTGGCTCAGCCAACAGACAGTATGTGCAGGAGCCCCAGCCCTCCCTATCCCTGGTGACAGATGCATCAGCATTGGGATGGGGTGCTCACCTGGGAGACCTTCAGACCCAAGGTCTCTGGTCACGAGATGAGCTCTCACTCCACATCAACATCAAGGAGCTGAGAATGGTCCACTTGGCATGCCAGACCTTCCAGGCCCACTTGGAAGGGAAATGTGCAGAGGTGATGACAGACAGCACAACTGCAATGTTTTATATAAACAAGCAGGGTGGAGCTTGTTCCACTCCCCTATGTCAGGAAACCCTCAAACTGCGTCTGACCCACATGCGTCTGACGAAGTGAGTATTCACCCACAAAAGCTTATGCTCCAATACGTCTGTTAGTCTATAAGGTGCCACAGGACTCTTTTGTCACTTTTTACAGATCCAGACTAACACGGCTACCCCTCTGATTCTCAAACTGAGGAACTTCTGCATAGCCCACTGTATTCACCTGGAAGCATCCTACCTCCCAGGTTCCCAGAACAAGTTGGCGGACTATCTCAGCAGATCTTTCCACAATCACGAGCGGTCTATCCGGCCAGATGTGGTGCACAGCTTTTTCCAAAGGTGGGGAGTTCCCAGGGCCGGTGCTACCGTTAAAGCAAACTAGGCGGTTGCCTGGGGCGCCAAGATTTGGGGGCGCCAAAAAGCGGTGCCCCCAATTTTTTTTTTACAGCGTTCATGGGCTGGGCTGCCAGCGGCGCGCTGACATGTGCGGCTCAGACTCCCTCTCCCAGTGCAGCAGCCGCTCCACTTCTCCCGCCTCCCAGGCTTGCGGCGTCAATCAGCTGTTTGGCGCCACAAGCCTGGGAGGGGAGGAGAATTAGAGCGGGGGCGGTGTGCTCGGGGAGGAGGCGGAGCAGAGGTGAGCTGGAATGGGGAGCTGCCACACAGCTCCCCGGGGGGGGGGGAGGGTGGCGCGGGGGGGGGCTCGGACGGGGGGGGGCGGGGAGCTGCCAAAGTGCTGGGGGCCGGGGGGACGCAAGGTGGAAGTTTCACCTAGGGAGCGAAACTTCCTTGCACCGGCCCTGGGAGTTCCCCAAATTGACCTGTTCACCAAAAAGAGCAACAGAAAATGCCCCTAGTTCTGTTCCTTCCAGAATCATAGTCCGGACTCCCTTGTGGACGTGTACCTCCTCCCCTGGACGGACCATCAGTTGTATGCATTCCCGCCGTTTCCACTCATCCACAAGGTTCTGCTCAAGATCCACAGGGACAAGGCTACAGTCATACTGATAGCACCGGCATGGCCTCACCAGCACTGGTATACCACACTCCTGGAGCTGGCGGTAGACACTCCAATCTCGTTGCCCCTGCTTCTGGACCTGATCACCCAAGACCACAACCATCTTCATCACCCCAACCTCGAGTCTCTTCACCTCATTGCTTGGAAGCTTCATAGCTAAACTCGATGGAGCTGACGTGCTCAGAGCCCGTTAAGGAGGTCCTGCTGGGCAGCAGGAAACCCTCCAGCAGGGCTACCTACCTGGCCAAGTGTGAAAGGTTTGCAATATGGTGTTCTCAAGGTCACGCTCCCCCGATGCAGGTGCCTATACCGCTCATCTTAGACTACCTACTGCACTTAAAACATCAGGGCCTCTCAGTATCATCTCTCCAGGTCCATCTGGCTGCCATTTTGGCCTTCCACCCGGGAGCAGCCGCCGTTCAGTCTTCGCCAACCCAATGGTCAGTCGCTTCCTGAAAGGTCTGGAAAGGCTATACCCGCAGGTTAAGCAACCAATCCCGGTGTGGGACCTTAACCTGGTCCTTTCCAGGCTAATGGGGCCCCCCTTAGAACCCCTAGCAACCTGTTCATTGCTCTACCTATCATGGAAGGTGCCTTTCCTAGTCGCCATTACGTCAGCAAGGAGAGTGTCTGAGCCTTAACCTCCAAACTTCCTTATACCGTCTTTTATAAGGACAAGGTGCAACTTAGGCCTCATCCAGCCTTTCTTCCAAAGGCTGTCTCCCAATTCCATGCCAATCAGGGCATTTTTCTACCAGTCTTTTACCCTAAGCCTCATATGGATGCTCAGGAGCAAAGGCTGCACTCATTGGACATTCAGCGAGCTCTGGCTTTTTACACTGAACGCACAAAGCCATTTTGTAAGTCGAACCAGTTGTTTGTGGCCGTTGTGGATAGAATGAAAGGCCTTCGGTGTCATCACAGACAATTCCATGGTGGATCATGTCCTGTATCTGGGCATGTTATGATCCGGCAAAAGTTCCGGCCCCTACTCTAATGGCACATTCTACATGAGCACAGGCCTCCTCAGTAGCATTCCTGGCCCAGGTCCCGATCCAGGAGATCTGCAGGGCGGTGACGTGGTCCTCGGTTCATGCTTTCACCTCTCATTATGCTATTACCCAGCATGCCAGAGATGATGCAGCGTTCGGCAAAGCGGTGACTCAATCGGCGATGCCACAAGCTCCGACCCCACCTCCTAGGTAGGGCTTGGGAGTCACCTAATTGGAATCGACATGAGCAAGCACTTGAGGAAGAAAAAACAGTTACTCACCTTCTCGTAACTGTTGTTCTTCGAGATGTGTTGCTCATATCCATTCCAAACCCGCCCGCCTTCCCCTCTGTCGGAGTATCCGGCAAGAAGGAACTGAAGAGGCGGTGGGTCAGCAGGGACCTATATTCACCGCCATGAAGGCGCGACTCGAGGGGGCTCCACAGCCGACCCAACGGGGGCTGCTAGGGGAAAAACCTTACGACAACTGAGCACGTGGCGCGCACACACCTGACTGGAATGGACACGAGCAACACATCTTGAGGAACAACAGTTACGAGAAGGTGAGTAACCATTTTATCTCACTTTGGATAAAGCAGTAAGACTGTGTCAGGCAACAGAAATCATTCAACGGCATAAAAATAATGGAAGGAAAACAGGACACTGCCACTCTAGATAGAGTGACAAGAGAGACAAAAACCTGGCAGGCAGTCAGTCAGTACAAAACAAACAACATAGAGAAGTATGAAAAAGGCAAAGCACAAGGGTTTGCAAGGGAAAGCTTCAAGGATTGCTCAAGATGTGGACAAAAAATGACCCCAACATTGCCCAGCTTTTGGTAAGCGCTGCAATATTTGTAAGAAATACAATCATTGTGCCAAAGTCTGCAACCAGGATCAGCAACGGCGGAAGAGGAAGCAAAGCCTTATGCTTATGCAGTAATCCAGGAAGAGAGCACAGGCAACAGCCCAGGAGTTCTATCTAGGAGCTGTATCTAAAGAGGAAGGAAGAGATGAATGGACAATTTCCTTAGACACTAATGGGACTCTTATAACCTACAAATTGTGCACTGATGCTCAGGTAGATGTTCTTTCAGATATTAGTGTTAAAAGTTTGAAAAAAATTGGGAACATGGTTAGCAAACAGGTTAAACTGAAAGCTTATAATGGGGGAAACTCATTCCTACATGTGTACTAGCAGTGACAGTAAAAGATCAAACAGAGTTGATAAACTTTGAGATAGTGCAAGGGAATAAAGCCCGTACATTGGATTTAAAAACATGCCCAGCCCTTGGGCTGATACAAAGAGTGCACGTGGGAGAGGAAGTAAGGGACACATTGTCCAGAACATTTGATAAAACTGTAATAGAAACAGGGATGGAGTCCGACACAGTGTACATCAGAGGATAAAAAAAGAATTGTCCAGCCTCAGGCAGGAAGTGGTAAGAATTTTCTTGGGCCACAGCTAATGGTGAGACTTTACGGAGGGTATTAAGGCTATTACTACAGGGTGGCCAGGACATTACATACCATGTCCCTATTTACAGTTTAAAGCAGAACTATCTGTTATTGATGGCATGTTGTTTAGAGAAACAACAAGGAGTCTGGTGGCCAGGGCCGGCTCTGGCTTTTTTGCCGCCCCAGGCAAAAAAGCCTCCCTCCGCCCCCAGGCGGGGAGCGCGGCAGGGGAGGGCACCGAGCCCGGCCGTGGCCCTGCTCTCCCCGACAGGCCGGAGCGCCGGGAGGAGGGTGGCAAGCCCGGCCGTGGGCCCGCTCTCCCTGGCCGGCCGGAGCGCCGGGAGGAGGGCGGCGAGCCCGGCCGCAGGCCCGCTGGAGCGCCGGGAGGAGGGCGCAGAGGCCGGCCGCGGGCCCGCTCTCCCCAGCAGGCCGGAGCGCCGGGGAGGGCGGCGAACCCGCTGCGGCTCCCCTCTCTCCGGTGGCCGGAGCGCTGCGGGGAGGGTGGCGAGCCCAGTCGCGGCCCCGCTCTCGGGCCGGAGCACCGCCGGGCGCCCCAACAGCCCCAGTATGTTTAAAAAAAAAAAAAAAACCCTGAGCACCGCCCCCCTCCAGGTGCCGCCCCAAGCACATGCTTGGTAGGCTGGTGCCTGGAGCTGGCCCTGCCGGTGGCACCTTAAAGACTAACAGATTTATGGTGTTATGGGAGCACAATGGAATCCCATTAGCTTATCACTGAGCCTACTGAGGCGTCACTCTGTGCCTAAGTACTCCTCCAGTGCAGACTGCAGTCCAGAGAGTATTTCTGCCTCTCGTGTGTGGGAGTTAGGATGTGCAGTTTGCATAAAAGTGGGCATGTCCATCCACTCAGTGACGTGTACCAATCCTGATGCTCCTGTTTCATGTAATTCAGATGTTTCTCAAGGGCATTAAGATCTAATTTAGGAAAACAATCAGCAGCAGGTTTCAGAGTAGCAGCCGTGTTAGTCTGTATCAGCAAAAAGAACGGGGAGTCCTTGTGGCACCTTAGAGAGTAACAAATTTATTTGGGCATAAGCTTTTGTGGGCTAAAACCCAATTCATCAGATGCATGGGGAAATAGTTTTTAGTTTGTGTAATGACCCATCAACTCCCAGTCTTTATTCAAGCCTAATTTGATGGTGTCCAGTTTGCAAATTAATTCCAGTTCTGCAGTTTCTCATTGGAGTCTGTTTTTAAAGTTTTTTTGTTGAAAAATTGCCACTTTTGGGTCTATAATTGAGTGTCCAGGGAGGTTGAAGTGTTCTCCGACTGGTTTTTGAATGTCATAATTCTTGACATCTGATTTGTGTCCATTTATTCTTTTGCGTAGAGACTGTCCGGTTTGGCCAATGTACATGGCAGAGGGGCTATTTCTCCATGCTGATTTTTCCCCCTACTGTTACTCAGATCTTCTTGTTAACTGTTTGAAATGGGCCATCCTGATTATCACTACAAAAGTTTTTTGTCTCCTGCTGATAATAGCCCACCTTAATTGATTTGTCTTGTTAGAGTCGGTATGGCAACCCCCATCTTTTCATGTTCTCTGTGTGTGTGTGTCATCTCATTCTGTCCAGGGAACCCAGACCTGAAAGCATAATAGAGGTGGACAAACAAGTTCCAAAGAGTAAATCTGTGATTTACCCTTTTCCTGGTCTCAGACCATCGCCAAAGAGACTTTGTTGTTTTAAAAATGAAATTCCTGCTATTTATGAGAGAACAAATATGAGAGAATTAATCTGAAAACAACAAAATGGAATTCATTAAAGTCAAGTGCACAGTACTACACTTTGGAATGAAAAATCAAACGCACAACTAAAAAATGGGGGATAGCTGGCTAGTTGGTTGTGTTACTGAAAAGGATCTGGGGGTTAGAGTGCATCACCAATTGAAGAAGAGCCAACAATGTGATGCAGCTGCAAAAAAGGTTAATATTCTGGGATTTATTAACAGGAGTGTCATATGTAAGACACTGGAGGTAACTGCCCCACTCTGCTTGGCACTGGGGAGGCCACAGCCAAAGTATTGTGTCCAGTTTGGCGCACCGCGCTTTAAGAAAGATGTGGACAAACTGGAAAGAGTCCAGAAGAGACCAACAAAAATGATAAACAGTTTAAAAAACCTGCCCTACAAGGAAAGGTTAAAAAACTGGGCATGTTTATTCTGGAGAAAACAAGACCGAGGGAGAACCTGATTACAGTCTTCAAATATGCTAAGGGCCATTATAAAGAGGACGGTGATCAATAGTTCTTCATGTCCACTGAAAGCAGGATAGGAGGAAATCAGGTTAATCTGCAGCAAGGAAGATTTAGGTTAGCTATTAGGAAAAGCTTTCTACCTAGAAGAATAGTTCAGCACTGGAATAGGCTTCCAAGGGAGGTTGTGGAGGTTTCTAAGAATAGGTTAGACAAATACCTGTCAGGGATGGTCTCGGTATATTTAGTGCTGCCTCAGTACGGGAAGGTAGTCTAGATGACTTCTCAAGGTCCCTTCCAGCCCTATGTTTCTGTGATTCTATGACCATTTGCCCTTTGGTAGTGAAGGCATGTTGAAGGCAGTTGAATGCAAGGAGTTCCCAGTTCTGCAGGCTCCAGGTTAGCAAGAACCATAATATGCCATGTTGTTGTTAACATGTTTGTCTCTCACTCACCTGGGCAGGTGTCTTTAGCAGCACAAACTACAGTGGCTATGCAGAGTAAAGCAACAAGCGTTTTCTGAGCAGCTCTCCACATGGCTGGTGCTGGTCTCTGCAATGGCAGCTCCGCTTGTCTTCTCGCCACCTTTTCCTCTGCCTCTGGTGCCTCAGCGCCTCCTTCCCACTCTCCACATTCCAGCAGTGTCCACTGAGATTTTTATGTTGTAGGCTTCACAACTGTAGCTAATTAAATGGTCTGATAGGAGACATTCAAATATTAGAGTAGCAGCCATTGCTTCAGCCACATGGCAAATACACTCTCATGCAATGACGATTATTGAACAGAGCCAATCTTAACCCTTCCACCCCAAGTTAATTCATGTGAACGAGTCTGCTGGAACATTACAATAGGGGCCCAAGTAATGAGCCCAATCTGACCTTCTTCATCACTTCAAGTCCCCTGTTGGCTTCGGTGGGAACCTTTTGGTGAAGAGGGAGAACAGGACTGGGTGAATTGCCCTGTTCTGTTCACTCCCTCTGAAGCATCTGGCCCTGGCCACTCTTGGAAGAGAGGATACTGAGACCATAACAACAGCCATATCATGTCAGACCAATGGTCTCAGTATCCTCTCTCCCAAGAGTGGACAGGGCCAGATGCTTCAGAGGGAGTGAACAGAACAGGGCAATTAGTGAGTGATCCATCCCCTGATGTCCAGTCCCAGCTTCTAATACTGAAATGGTGTAATGTTATTTGCATGGCAGTAACCCTTGGAGGTCTCATCTCAGATTGGAGCCCTATTCTGTTAGCTGTTGTGCATAGCCCTACTAGGAGACAGTCCCTACCCCAAAGATATTACAACATCAATAGACAAGTCAAGTGAAGGGTGGGAGAAAGGAAATATTATTAGCTCCATTGTTGCAGTACAATAGAGCCCTGATCGTGGTTAGAGTCTCTTAGTGCTCCTGTCTTACCAATGAGTCACAATGAAATCTTTTCTGCGTGTCTTTTCCTCTTTAGTTAGACAAGTTGCCTGCCACATGCAAATGGATACCATTTACAGCCCCTGGTAAGCCTGGAAAGAACACAGCCTTGTACATTAACAGTTTTGCAATTACTTGCAAAGGTAAATGGTGTCTGACACTACACCCCATATTCATCATAGTGGTATCATTATAGGATTAGATTAGGACATAGTTATAATGCATCTTGTACAAAATGTGTTTTGGGAGATGTCTATGGAAAAGGTATGATTTGTTGAATACGATTATCCTATTCGCATGCATGTATCATTTTTTATCTGGAGTTATGAATATTGACTATGTATCTGTATTTCAATGTGCTTACTCTGGGTAACACCCATAACTAGCCTTTCAGGTACAACAATGAAGAAGCTAGACAGTGCTGATGGTCCATCAGCAAAGACAATGGACCATGGAAGAGTTTAGTCTTCCTGTGAATGCTCCAGACAGCCTATGAGTAATGGCTGCCAGGGCATGCTAGGGCATGTGACCAGACCACATGACACCGAGCTCCATTTTGGTGCCTGTAGTTTCCCACAAACTGGACTGGGAACTGAGCTTGGAACAAAGGATTCCCACTATATGGAAAAGCTATATAAGGTGGGAGTGACATCATCTCTTGGCCTCGCTCCCCTCACAAAAGAGAACTCCTGGAAACCCCTGAGAAGCAAAGACTGAACTGGGGGAAGTGCTGGTCCAGGCTAAAGGGAGTTCTAGCCTGTGTATGGAAACGTGGTGGAATGCTTGTATCATCAGTCAGGGTCAGGTGTTGCTAATTCAAATCCTATCCATCTAGTATATTAGTCTTAGTTTGAGTTTTTGTTTATTTGCCAGGTAATCTGCTTTGATCTGTTTGCTATCACTTAAAATCTATCTTTTTGTAGTTCTGCTAGTGAAGGCTTGGTCCTGCTAGTGAAGGCAGGGGGCTGGACTTGATGACCTTCTGGGGTCCCTTCCAGTTCTAGGAGATAAAAATATAGCTATTTTATTTAGTTCAATAAACTTGTTTAATGTTTTAATCTAAACCACTGTGCCTTTAAGTAAAGTGTCGGGGGGTAATTTCAGCTTGGTTAACACAAGCTTATTGTGCATATCTTTCCCACATTGAGGGGAAAACAAGCTATATTAATGAGCTTACATTGTACACTGTGCAGTGTAAGATGGTATAATTCTGGCTTTACACTCCAGCAGAGGTGCATGGCTGGGTAGCTGGGCAATTGGCTGTTGTCTCCTGCTTGTCTTCGAGTGGCTTAGGTAAAGCACTAAGGCAGCTCAGTTGGGTGTGTGGTGCCACCTGCTGTCGTGTTGAGTGACAGCAGGGCCTGAAGAGGCTGGCTGTGTCCCCAACAGAGCAGTGTGAGTTAGACCAGACCAGCTGCATGGTTAGGGGGCAAAGCGGTTCCCACGGCTCCCAGACTGCACCCAGGGGGTGACAGCCCGTCACAGTGACAATTGGTTGCTTGGATCTTATCTATTTCTGGGAGAGCAGAGTGTGTTTATAAGGCTATTTTCACAGCTTCCCCAGTCAAGTGAAAAAGACAAAATCCAACCTCTTTTTATGCAGCCAATGTTTTACTCTATTACCGCATATATATACAAAAAGCCAAACAGTCAGTGTATCAGGATTTCCCAGTATTGTGAAACACGTGGTGACAGCTCTGATTGCATCTTATCAACTTAAGGAAATATGTTTGTTTCATAAGGGGAAATCCCTAGTGAACATTCAGTGGGCAGTGATGTACAGGACAGCAAGGCTACACTATCTACACAACACTCCCCAAATGCTTAGACAGAACCAAAGGCATCAAACTGAACAGCTGAAATGTTAATTGGAAAGCTATCCAGAAACAAAGCCCAGCCATGCATTTGCAGTCTAAACGGCTTTTATTTTAGAAGAAGGGAAAATAAGAAAGAACAAAAGCAAAGTCTCCAGGAGACAGAGCACAGTGGTTGCTTCTGTTCCTTAAAGTCTGCAGCTGAACCAAACACAAAAAGGTAGCTCTCCATAGATGGCAGACACCTAGATATTTAAAGGTGCATTACACAGAAAAACTCCTAATTGTTACCATGTTGCATACACATTAATTGCATTAAGAGGAAGCTGCTCTCCAAGCGGAACAAAATTTGTTTTCTCTCTCACAGTCGGGAAATCACAGCAAGAGATGGACTAAAACCAGGATCACAGAACGGAACAGCTCTGAAATTTGGAGACGTTCAGATCCAAATCTGAATTTGCAAGCGTGGGTCCATCTCTCATCTTAACCACATTAATATTAATTGTCCCTTAAAAAAAAAAAAAAAACACTTGAGAGAAGAACACAAACCATCCAACTTTTAAAAAACAGATCCGGCCAGGAGAGCAGAAGTCCTGACAGCACACGGTCACTTGATGAAGGGGTGGTAGCACCTGCAGTGGCAAGGGAGGACACAGCTAGGCAGGGCACCAGCCTGGTTTTTAGACCATTTTAGGATTTCCGTTCCCCGAGTGTCTGGAGATGGATTTGATGGCAGACGTGACAAGCTTGGTGTCTCAGGAAGAGGAGGGAGCCACCCAGCGCTCTCCTCACAACTCGGATCTCTCTCCTTCACCTGTGTTCCAGTGGGTGCCTGGGGCAGCTCAGTTAGCTGGAGAGGCGCTGTGCTATCAGTGGTGGCCGCAGGTGAAAATGGATGAGCAACGATCAAGTGAAAAGTAGTGGCTGCAAAAAGAGGTGGATATCTCCCACCCTCAGGCAGGGGAGACCCTGTCCACAAAAACACAGAACGTGCATTAAAAACAAACAAACATATGGCGAAAAACCATCTAAGGGCTTGCCTACATGAACATTTCATTTGCAGCAAGCTGGGGTGCGAGTCTACCTCACAATAGCCCGGCACGCACTATCTGTGTGGCCCCTGCTGATGGACACTAACGGTTCATTAGTGTGCTTCAACCTACTCCCCTTTCAACGTGCACTAACGAACTGTTAGTGGGTGTCAGGCGGGTCCACGGTTAGTGCGTGTCAGGTGAGCGAGGGGTAGGTTCACACCCCAGCTTGCCATAAACTAAATCTTCACATGGACAAAAGTCCTTTGTAGCCTAATCAGAGCTGAATGCTCACCTCCGTGGGAGCAGCCTGCAGCGGTCCTCCAGCTGGGCTAAACCGGCCTAAATTTCATTTCAGAGAACTTATAGGAATAGCCATGACCTTTTCCTGCCAACCAGTTGATGCCAGTAGCATGCTTCTCTTGTCTCTCCCGCCAGTAAAACCCATTCAGGTTGGAGTGATGACATCCATTGTACCACCAGGCCCCCAGGTAGGCTGTAGCACAGTTGTCTGTGCTCTGATCATTGTCACCGTCCTTGGTTGAAAAGGCCATGCCCTTGTGAACCGATAGAGAATCGCCTGGGGAAAAACACAAATGCCGTTGTTTCCATTTATTGCTGATCTCTCTTGGAGACTGTACCACTTTAGATGCCTAAATGGGAGCGAAGGTCTTTAGCAAACCTGGCCCATAAAATCAACCCCTATTAACTGGTTTTGTTCATTTTTAATCTCTGCATTCTGCATGCACGTTGAGGGTTATGCTAGCTGAATTACACAAATGGATTGTATGAACAAATTGTCCCTGGGGGTACTGACTGTAGTTATCGCACTGTGAAATGTAGGTGCGGATTCAAAGGTTCCGAAAAATAATGCTTTTCTTAACGACATATATTCACCCCATGTCAGCTAGCATCGCTGTATGTAATTGTAATTATTTTCCAGGAACAAAGCTGTTTTTATCGAACAATTAGCCTACTTGCTTTGGGGGGGGGGGGGGAGAAATCCCATAATTTTGGGCAGGGAAGTATTTGGGGTTTATGAGTATTTTGCTCCCCACTCTCCTAAAATGGAGAGCCATCAACCTCCTCATGTGTTGCCAATAGAGCGAATGAGGTTATTGTACTTAAAAATCTCCATCATTCTCGATATTGCTCTGGAAATTGGTGGGAGGGTTGGGGAAAGACTGGTTTACATTGAAGGCATTAGCCTGGGTCAGATAGGTATGACTGTGGCAAACCAGCTCAAACTCTCTACTCCCAATGGGACCCTCCTATAATTGCAGATCCATTATAATTTTATCAGGTTCAGAATTCCTAAAAACAATCTTTAGTTGCCTCTCCAGATGTGCAGCTCTAGAAGATCTGAGAGCAAATATTATAAAGTATAATGGCTGAACAGCAATCCTTTTCTCTGAATCCATAGATTGCTTGAGGAGATCTCTTAATAATGCAGTGTCTAGGTCTAGAGTTACCAGAGCTTTTACCATTACATTTAATGCAATGCTTTAAGGGCACATATTTCCCAAAGAGGCTTTGCCCACAAGGAGTAATTTATTTTGCTTCTGGCAGAGGATACCCTCCGTTTCTCTTCAGCGTGCAGGATTTCCAGTTGCTATGACCACTAGAGAATAAATCCAGAACCTACCTGCAGTCCCACCAAGAAAGTCTCCAAGGATCAGCTTGTATTTCTCAGTCTCCCCTAATATTTTGAAAGACTTGTACTTGGCAAATACACAGTTGTCTTCAAAATCCCTGAGATCAATGCGCAGTTCATGGGTTCCTATTACAAAACAATTTGATAATAAAATGGTCAGCAGATTCCATTAAGGTTTTTGCACAGACTTTGCTGGTGGATCTTGGCCATGGGAGATTCAGGTGCACGTGTACCATGCACAATTGCTTTTACTAACTGTTTCAATCTGCTAATCCCATTCCTCTCTGGAGTTTATTTATGATCGTTTTTCCTGGCAGGGTTGTAAAGAGACAGCTGCCTTTGACAGCACTTCCAACCCTGATCTGTACCCTGTGACTGTGGGGAAGGACTTGGTGGAAAATAATATATAGCATTTTTCTAGGGGCTGATCCAAAGTCCTCTGAAGGCAAGTAAAGACACCCAGGGACTTTGGATCAAATCCCCAGTGTATTTTATCTGTGTGTTAACAGGCTTTGCAAAGCACCATTATCCCCCTTTACAAATGGGATAACTATTTCTCAGAGTGTTCAGTAGCAGAGACAGGACTAGAACCAGGAGTCTTGGCTGCCCACCCTCACTCCAGCCAATCAGTCATCTCCAGCAGCTGGTACCACTCTAGGGTCTGTTTCTAAGGGAAGAGGTGGAGAAGGGCTTACTTGACACAACTATAAGAAAAAAAATGCATCAGTGATTTATTCACCAATTGACGTCAGCAGGTGGATATTGTCGTTCCCCAGCCAGAATTCTGACAGCCGGCTGCCAAAACCTCTCTTGTACGAATTCCAATCGCGGAAAAAATCCACCAAACCATCCACCCGTTTCTGGAAAACCTGCAGGGAAACGAAAGGGACTTAGCTATCAAATTTCCCATTTTGTTCCCCTTTCCTTAGGGGAGGCTCCAATTTACATTGGCCAAATCCACTTCAGTATTATGTGGCTAAGCACAGCTCTGCTGTCGTCGGAATGGTGTGGTTTGAATACTTCCCTTAGGTCAAAGGACACAGGGATGCAAAGTGGAAACGGTCCAGCAGTTACAGTTACATTACATGTGTCCACCAGCATGGGTGAGATCGCGCTGCAACACTAAACTTCTAGTAGGAGAAAATATTATGGTTGGTTGGGATTTTTAAGAGGGCTCAGTGTCAAACTAATTCTGTTCCCACTGATGTCAAGGGGGAAATTCACTTGGACTGCAGCGGGAGCAGACTTAGTCCAATGCGAAGTACTTCTGAAAACCAAGCTGTGCAGTTCCAGAGATTGCTTTGGACACAAAGGCCCAGATCCTCAAAGGTATTTAGGCACCAACTCCCATTGAAATTAATGGGACTTTAGCTCTGAAATACCTTTGAAGATCAGGGCCTAGGTGCACAGAACTACTCATAACACTTTCCTCCCTTCCTGGCTAGATACATCACTCCTGAAAAACGCAGGCTTATCAGACGCCTGCAATAAGCCATGCCATCACGTGATATAGACCGTGGTTTCCAGAAAAGGCGTGGAAGACGCTAAAACAAAATTCTTTTCAGTGTAATTCAAATCTTCAGGTTAAGTCCAAGCCAGGCTCAATGCCAGCTTCTGCAAGCACTGACTCTGACAGAGGGCTTTGGGCTGGGAAGTCTAGCAGGAGGAGGAAGCCAAGGCAAAAAGGAACAGCAGCCTCTCCTTCATCAAGGGACCTGTAGCGACCAATGCAGCCCTGAACGTCGGCAGCACTGCTCCAGGAAATGGGGGTGGGGGTGACCCAGGCAGCACAGCCTTGCTGCCAGCCATAATGGCTTGGATCCTGTGGAGCGATGAAATTTCCTGAGGGAGGGCAGCCCAGGGTGCATCTCCCCAAGGATCCCGGAGTTTAGCTTAGGCAGGGAGATGACCCAGCATGAGGGAATGTGGCCTGACATCCGTAAAACTGGTGGAAGCAATACACAGCGTCTAACTGGCTGCAATGGGGCAAAGGGTGCTTTATTCTGACTTACAATCCATCCCCCGCCATCCGTGTCCATGTCACACAGCACAGTCATGGCAACACAGTCCTGCGTAAAAACGGTGTACCAGCCACTCAGAGAATTCCCTTCGCTTAACAGCTGCTTGCAGTCCCGTGCTCCTGGGCAGAAGGGGAATTTAAAAGCAAGTGTCTTTCCTGGAGTAAAAGGAATTGTTTTCTGATAACTTTGACAGTTTGCTATTCTGAAGAGTTGGGCTTTGTAGATGTGCATGCCTTTTGCAAAACTATTCAGAAGTTCACACACCCAGCCAGATTCTGCTCTCAGGTCCCCTGTGCAACCCCATTTATTTCAGTGGGGTTTCACTAGTTTAAATGAGAGCAGAATTTAAGAGTATTTAGTGAAGTCTGGCATGGGTGTTCAAAGGATTGTCAGACAATTGTACTTTGTAAGAAAGTGATTTTTCTGTATCGACTCAAATCTCAATACAAATCAGTTTATCAAATGGAGTCCTGCTGCCTTTGGTAATTACCCCCACCTTACATGGGGATGCCTGCAGTCCGCTAATTTCATTGGGATCAGGTCTAGTAACCTATGGGACTCATCTTTGAAGGTACAAAGTGTGGGGGGCGCTGAATGGGATGAGACTCTTGGAAACACTCACCTTTCCTGCACAGGGCATCGTCCAGCTGTTTCTCGCCTGTGCAGGAAAAGAAACACAGTAGAAGTGGATTGAAAGCAGAAAAAATGAGTTTTTCCCCCCAAACAGCTATTTAATCATACAGAGAGCAATGCATACTTATTTGGTCCAAAACAGACTTCGCTCGGAGAAGGATCAGGCCCAAACTAGGAAAACGAATACAAACTAATTTTAAAATAAATATTCGTTCTTCAGCGCAGGTGTAACCCGCTAGTGAGTGTTACACGGCCCCCTCTGTAGAGGATAAGAGTCTATTATAGCCCCGGCTGAGGAACTTTAGCTCAAGCTGCACGTGTTCCTGCGTTAGCTTAGAGATCACCAGTTCACTCTCTAGCATGTCAGCCAAGGTTATAGCTTAGCATGTATGTGAGGCGTGTTCATGTCTCCCTGGGAGAATAGACCCATTGACACTGAACGTGAGCAATGGATTGTTGGGACGGTGCTAGTAAGTTCCCTTAAACATTTGTGAGAGTCCCCGGTGATAAATTTAGCACCAAGTTTCTTGCTGTTTCTTTTTTGACATTTATTTACTTCTTCAAAATTTTAAAATACAGCTATAGTCAAACCAGTGGCATCAACGCTGACCACTATAGCCTTGCTGTTTCCTTGGGGGCCCCCGTCTGTCTGTATCCACCTGGTCTGAAACTCAGATTGTAAGCTCTTTGGGGCAGGACCCATCTTTCTGTTCTGCGTTTGTATACTGCCCAGCACCTTGGGGTCCTGGGCCTTGATTAGGGCTCCTAGGTACTACATTAATACAAATATTACCAATAATATAGGCACCCATCCCGTGCTCTGGGTGCTTATACCGCAAGTTAAAAATCACAGCATAAACGTAGACAAAGGACTGCCCATAAATCTACCCACCTCAGCCCACACCCTCCTTACCAGCCTTACCAAAGAGGAGGGTAAAAGATGGGGTTTGCAGCATGCCCGGAAGGTTAAATCCAGGCTCTGGAGGACCAAGTGGGGCGCGAGTTCCAAGACCAAAGAACCCTCCCAGCAAATGGCCCTCTCGTTTATACTGAAGGAGCTCCGCTGGTCTCAGCTGTGGCAGGAAGTCATGGCAGTAGCGTAGCTAGCGGGGTGCAAGGGAAGCAGCTGCTTCCCCTCAGCACATGTTCCATAAGCGGCGCCTTTCCAAAAGCGGCCGGAGGAGCGAGGGGGGGCACAGGCTGGCGGCCCGCAGCCATGGGGGGGCGACGGGGGAGGCCGGAGGAGCGGGGGGGGGG
>NW_020664800.1:3766589-3777429 GCF_002925995.2 Terrapene triunguis | reverse complement strand
GCGCCTTTTTTATGTTTGCTCCCCCTCCTCTTAGAAGCTGGCTACACCAGTGAGTCATGGGGAGAGAGGCCCTCTCGTTTATACTGAGGGAGCTCCGCTGGTCTCAGCTGCGGCAGGAAGTCATGGGGAGAGAGGCCCTCTCACAGGTAACCAGGTCCCAAAACATATAGGGCTTTTCAGATTAAAACCAACACCTTGAATTCCATCTGGAAACCCAGACAAGCCTGCGTGTGGTCAGTGGTGTGAGGTGAGTTACATGTACCAGAGTACAGGAAATTGTAACAACTTTCTACAGACCCGGCCTCAATAATTCAACTAGTAGCCAAGGCCTCCTACAAGTCCTGATGCCCCAAATGGATTTGCAGATGGGAAAAAAGGGACCACACCAGAGATTCCTGGGGAGGAAAAGAAGGGGGTCCTGTCCGTGGTGATGTTGAAGGAATCATGAAAAACCCCAAAATACTACACAGGATAAACAACTTATCACTGGAAAAACATCACAAGTTCCTACTGTCCTGGGAAGAACTGTGAGCAGCATGTGACAAGCCCATGGAGATTTCCGCATGGGAAGCAGTAACTTGCTACATCTATTACTTGTGCTTTTTTTTATTAATTATTATTATTAATAGTGTCTATAGGCCCCAACTGAGATCAGGCCCAGTGGTGCTAAGTGTCAGGAACCATGGGGCTGAATTCCACAAGTACCTAAGACACAAAGGATAGGGGGAGCAAATCCTTTGCTTATCACCATTGTTCTGAGAACAGAAATTCTTACCTATTGTTGCTGAGGCTCCAGGGGCTCCATTATCTCCTAAAGAAAGACCCTTGCATTATTCAGGGCAAATCTACACTACAAAATTAAGTCAACCTAAGTTACACTGGCATACAGTCATTGCAGTAATTGAAATCCATTTTACATGTCCATACGATGCCTCATGTTGGTGGTGTGCGTCCTCACCAGGAGCGCTTGCACCGATTTAACTGCCTGTGGGGGCATTTTGGGATGGTTTCTGAAAGGCAGCAACAGTCGATGTAAGCAACACGGTGTCTACACTGACACTGCATCGACCTAACTACATTGACTTAAGCGCTATGCATCTCACAGAGGTGGAGTTCTTAACTCGGTGTAATGGGCGAGTTACATTGGTAGTTGCACTCCATTTTAATGTAGACGCTTACAGAGTTAGGTCAACGTAAGCTGCTTTACGTCGCTCTAACTCTGTAGTGTAGACCAGGCCCCAGAGAAAACCCCCTGACCTCAGTCATCACATTAGCAGAACCAAGCAATGGCTCAATTAGGTCATTCATAATGAAGGACTTCTGGATGACTCAGTCTACTCAGGGCTTGAACTGTGACATGCCCTGTCCAGGCCGACAGGAGTTCTTTTTTGACACTTTTTTGACCTTTTTTATTAACTGAAAACAACAAAAACATTCTCAAGAACATTCTTTGCGGTTGTTTTTTTATATAACCAAAAACTTCTTTTTCAGCAAACAAAAATATCAATAACGGTTTTGATTACTTTTTAAAATTCAAAATATTTAATAAAAAAAAGAAGAAGGAAGAAACACAAGTCTTTAGAACTTCGTCAAATGCCAATCGGGGGGAGGGGGGCGGGAGAATCTAAATTTACTAGTTTTCCACATTTTTATTTTTTAGCTCATTCTACCCAGTGGTGAGGCCAGAGGCAGCCTCCACTGCTCTCCCAGGCCCTGCTAATTTAGGGATCTCACCATCTGAGCTTAGCGCAACTGCTACACTTTCAGGCCAGAAACTAACACATAATCTTTCTGAGCTGAAATTCCTCTCTCAGCATGTGGCATTGGATTTTCCAGTCACATGCTAAGTAGAAAAAAAAGTTACTACTTTGAACTTTGCACCCATCAGTGTGAACTCAAGAGATGGGGAGTTATAGGCAAAATACCAGTGCCCTGGTCTCCGAGCATGTTAGTCAAGCTGGGATGATTCATGAATCCGTGACAGAGTTCTGTTTGGGGTGGTATGAAGTATCTCAATATTTTACTGATATGGACACATTCTCTCTGTTGCCATGAATGGCACAATAAGGACCAGTGCACAGATCAGTGATAAGAATTATTTGAGTTCCCTCACCTTTCAGTCCAGTGCGGCCAGCATCTCCCTTTTCTCCTCATGAACAGGGGGAAAGATTTAGCAAGAATGTAGCTATAATTGATGGATATTTCATAACTCGGGTTCTCTCAACGATCTCAACCAACAGCAGACTGGATTTACAATGAGACAATCAAATCGTGGTGTGACCTTGCACTCCAAATGTTTTATGGAAATATGCTTATAAGTGTGAATATGATGTAACTGGAATATGCTTTATGCAAAAGGTCTCTTGTAAGGTATCATAACAAAGGTTATAAAGTACTGAATGTATTCCTCCTATTTGTATGCATGTATCATTCTTGTATCTGAAACTAAAAATATGAAGTATAACTCTGAGGTCCTATTGTAATTATGCAAAGTGTGGGTCATTAATGGTGGTTTAGAATCGATGGCTCCCATTGACTAGGACAATTAGTTGTAAATGGTTTATTTACCTGCAAGCCTTCCTGTGTATGTGTGGGCCAATCCAGGAAGAATGGAGACTAGGGGGTCTTACAGTAACATATGACCATGTCACATGATATTGGAATCCATCTTAATCCTTGTATTTTTCCATTGATGAGGCGGGGATGGGGACAAGCACAGACAAAAGATTCCCGCCTTGTGCCAAAGCTATAAAAGGGGGTGGAGCAGGACAAAAGGGGCTGGCCAGTCATGAGAAAACCCCTGCTTACCACCTGAGATGTCTGCTGGATCTAACAAAGACTGTACCGGGGAAAGGATTTGGCCCAGACTAGGAAGAAGTCTAGTCTGTGAAAGAAGCTTACTGGAACATCTTTGGGGGTGAGATATTCCCTGTAATCAGTTTCTTAATGTATTAGGCTTAGACTTGCATGTTTTGTTTTATTTTGCTTTGTGACTTTGATTTGGCAGTTATTACTTGAAACCACTTGAATCCTACTTTTTATACTTAATAAAATCACTTGGATCCCTTGGGAGCTGGGTGTCTGGGTGCTGGAGACAGATAACCTGCTGAGCTGTTTTTAGTTAAAGTCTGCAGCTTTGGGGGCGTGGCCCAGATCCTGGGCCTGTGTTGCAGCAGGCTAGCATGTCTGTCTCAACAAGGCAGGGTTCTGGAGTCCCAAGCTGACAAGGAAAATGGGCTCAGAGGTAATCAGCACATCAGGTGACAGTCCCAAGGGGATCTCTGTGACCGAACCCATCACACCTGGATCCAAATACCCCTAAACCTTGTGAAGTGAAAGGAATGGAAGTTAGATCCAGATCCATATTTTGCAAATGACTAAAATCAACCTGGATCCAATCCACTCCCAATGGGGTGTTTAGAGTCTAGTCCTGGTTTTGAATTTTGCAGCTTGAGTCCATCTCTAATTTTGGCAAACATGCCATGAAGTGAAGATGGGAATGTGTTTAACCCTCTACTATATTTTAATCACATACTGTACCGTACAGAGAGAACAAAGTTCCCTGCTTTTTATTACTTTACCTTTCATCCCAGCAGGTCCCACTTTTCCAGGAATCCCCTGAGCTCCCCGTTCTCATAATAAATAATTTTAAAAAAAATCCCTCAGATTAAACATTTGACCCTTATGATTAGAGAATCTGTTTTTAGGACTCGCTCTGAAACTCCCCAATAGCCCAGGTTTCATCCCAACCCAAATCCAAAATTTACACATTAGTGTGAGACCAAAAGGAAAACAATTTTAAGAAATGTCATTGGCAAACTGCCATCTTCAGCTCACCATGGGGTCCTTACTCAGACAAAACTCCCTTTGACCTCCCGGGCTCCCATATTCCATGCTCGCTGTCAAAAAACTTGAAAGTAAAATTATTTTGTCTGGCCTTTGAGTGTCCACTGCCAAGACAAAAATGAAAGATCCACTTGAGTACTTGCTATTTCCATCAGTGAGTATCTTCTTCACCACCACCCTTTTCTCGGTGGAAATATTTATGTTTAGGCTTAGGAGGATTAGATTTTAGTTGGTAAATGTCACTCCATGTCAATTTCACTGTACACACAGAAACCGATGAAAAAATATTTCCATTGATAATAATCAAAATGTAAAGATCAGCAACATAAGAAAAATGCAGTTTGAAACTTAGAGTTTGATTTGAAGATATTTACCTTTGTATATTGTGACATGTGATGGTGACAGTTTGTGTGTTAATGGTTATAAAGCTTTAACTTTTTGAATCTCGGTGTCTACTGTCATTAAATAATTATTGCCTGACCCTCCAATTGTTTGATCCTCCATAATTTCCTGCAACTGTAAAAATTTAAATTGCAAAAAATTGAAAAAAGTGCTTAAAATAAATAGTATCCCTCCCACCCCCCCAAAAAAATAAAAAAATAAAAATTGGATCTGCCAAGCCTATTTAGGTTTTAAAAGGAGTGTAGACCATGAGTGGAGCATCATGATGGAGATCTCTCAGTCCTGACAGTGAACAATGGAGAGAAAACAGACAGTTTCAGAGCAGGGTTATTATACATCTGTAGCCCCACAGTAGAGCTGGTGAGATGTGTCATGTGACCACTGAATTTCAGGCAGCTTTTTTATGATGGAGTCTTGCATGGATCTCCAAAGGCTGAACAATTTTGACATAAGTAATTCATTATTTCTGCCTTCCCCACTGAAAGCTGATTCTCATTCAGCACCTGGGAACATACCTTTCATTCCCGCAACTCCGGGTTCTCCTTTGGGACCTGCAGCTCCAGGAATCCCAGGGCAGCCCTGGAGAACGGTAAGTTTTTCAGAACCACTGAGACCCACTATTCTTACATCTAGAGAAAGAAATAAAGCAATAAATGATCTTGGTGAGAGTAATGGGAGCTGAAATATTCCACAAATTTCAGGCAATCAAGCAGCTCTGAATCACAATCTGCAGATCTCAATTGTTGGCTGTAAATATAGACAGATTCACCCTCCATTTTAGGAATGAAGAGAATACGATTTAAAACAATCGCAAAGATGGTAACATAGGAACCTAATTTATTTTAAAAACCACCTTAAATACTTAGCTAGAGATAATCTGGGTGGTTCTTTATCTGCTAGAAAGCTACATCCTTTCGAAAATTGCCATGATGATTTGTTTTTTAAACTCACTCATTTCTTGGTATAATCAAATATTCTGGTTCCTTTTAATTTATATCTGTGGCAGCGTTTTTATGAGGTTGATTGGATATTTTGACAATTTGTTTTAGCTATTATCTATTTGTTTACTGGTCAATGCTATTTTAGAAATAATAGTCTCTAGATCTGTATTTGTTCGGCTCTGAGGATCCGAGCACCTTAGAAACAAACCTTTTAAATTTGCATTAGTATTAACTGAAAAGCTGGAGTGACCCTGCATGCCACTGGTGCAACAAGCACCAGGCACGTTAGGGCAAACTGAGAAATGGAGATTCTACATTTAAAATAATAACAGTGAGAAAATTTGGACCTTTACTGGGATTTACTGGGGGGGAGGGATAGCTCAGTGGTTTGAGCATTGGCCTACTAAACCCAGCATTGTGAGTTCAATCCTTGAGGGGGCCACTTGGGGATCTGAGGCAAAATCAGTACTTGGTCCTGCTAGTGAAGGCAGGGGGCTGAACTTGATGACCTGTCAAGGTCCCTTCCAGTTCTAGGAGATGGGATATCTTTATTTATTATTAAGTGGAACACCTTAGCAGTACCAGGGTTGTGTGTGTGTGCGCACGCGTGCACACACACGTGTGCACGCACTTGTGAATTTTAATACAAACAGGACATTGTCAGCACTCAAAACTCCATATTCATCCCAGTGCTCCCAACAGTGTTGGAGAAACTGGCTACCAATGCAAAGCGTTGCTGTGTGGGACAGCACACAGACTGGCTTGAGAGGGACTAATGCATGGCATGAACATGCTATTATATGGATTATCCAGAGAGAAAAACTGTTGTCGGAATAGCTCTGGGCGGACACTGAAAATAACCTCAGTACAAGAATATCAATTTTCCTACAGGTCTCCTGTCACGTGACAGTTCCACAGCTCCGCCTTCTCCCCCCACCCTCCCAGGTCTGTTACTTATCATACAAGAGACCAACAGCAACAGAGGGAAGTTGGAAGCTTTAAAAGAAGTCTGCAAAATGCTTTTTTCCTCCATGTGTATTTATTCTTGACAAAATAATTGTAAGGAAACAACAGACCTGTTTACTGCAGGTGAATCCAACAGTTGCTACGTTTGCATGGTACCACTTGGTTAGAACCATTGTTAATTATTATTGTTCATTGCTAATACACTGATGCCTAGGGGCCTCAATCAAGGTCAAGACCCTACCGTGCTGTACAGACACACAGTAAGAATCAGTTCCTGCCCTAAAAAGCTTAGACTCTGTATAGGCAAGAGACACACAGAGCGGGAGAAAGGGAGCATTATAACCATTGAAGAAACGCTGACAAGGTTTGTATCTCACTCACCTGGGCAGGTGTCTTTATCTGCACAAACCACTGCGGTTATGCAGAGTAAAGAGAGGAGGGTTTTCTGGGCAGCTCTTCCCATGGTTGATGCTGGTCTCTGCAATGGCAGCTCCACGCATCTTCTCTTCCCCTTCTCTTCTTTCGAGTTTCGTCACCTGCAGCTCTGAACAAGCAATAAAGCACAGATGCAATCTCCACCTCGTCATACTCTATTTCTCAATTGTGTGGCTAGTTTCTCCACTGTGGCTCTTCACAAGTTCTGAGGTGAGATTTTCACAGTATCAAACCCATAGTAACTCCTCTGTTTAATATGCCTGGATTTCCTTCAGGAGACAGTGTCACAGATTGCTCTTGCAGAGCAAAGTTTCTCCAGGTGGTGACCCATTTTTACAAAACATGATGTAAAATGCCTAAACCTGATGGACTGAATGTTAAACCCTCAAAGTTACAAATCCACCTTTCATATTATTCATATTCCTGAGGCCAAAGAATCAAACTGACTTTAACTGAAGGAACTTCTTGGTATCACATCACTATCTTTCATCAGTTGCACCAGAGCTCAGAAAGAAGCAGTTGTAGATTTACTCTAGTCTGACTAAGCGGTTCTCAACATTTGAGGTCCAAGATACTGTTACTCAAGGGACTCCCAACTTTAGAAACAAAACAAATCCGAATATAAAATTTGATTCTAATATACTCAGAGAACCTAGATTTGCAGATCCAACCCCACAAAGTCTGCAGGTATTTTTAATCTGGATCCAGTCCAGAATTTTGAGCCTGAGCCCCTCTCTCAGTATTTATTAACTGAATACTGTTACATATTCTCCCCCTCCCCCCAGATTAACAGAGAGCTTGGAGATATTCTGTCTTCCTCTGCAGCCACAGGTCATGTGCTAGGCTCACCTGGGCAGATCTCATTTAATCCATTCCCGCCATTGCAGGGATCTCAGCTACTGGTGCCCCTTGAACCCTCCTGTTCTCTGCCTGTTGTACGCAATAGTCTCCTGAGGGCTGTAATACTTTGGTCTAATTCTGGTAGTTGGGCTTGGGTGTGGGGGTGGTTGGGTAGCATTTAGTGGCTGTGATATACAGGAGGGCAGACTAGATCTGGTGGTCCCTTCTGGTCTTAAACTCTATGATTGGAGTAGATCAATGTGATGAGTGCACTCCTCCCAATATGACCCCTGCCCATTCTGGGTAGAAGTGAAGCTGTAGGGGGGGGGGAAATCATCTCCCTTTTGAAGTGAGACAAATCACATTTTTACTCCTGGGGGAATTCTGCACCACTGCGCATGTGCAGAATTCATGTCCCATTCAGATTTTTTTTCTCCACAAAAAATAAATTCTGCCAGAGAAAAGTGTTGCAGTTATGCCTTTCGCCCACCAAGGTCTGCAATTACTTCCCTCTCCCTCAGCTCTTTCATTACCCCTGACTCCTGAAGCCTTTGCACTGCTTCGGAGGGGTGTGGGAAATATTAATATGCATAGTAAGGGATCTATTTGTCAAAAAACATTTCCTGAATCTTTTTTGTTGTCTGTATTGTTACAGACATACTTGTTGATAGGTATTTTGAAATAAATTACCAAAATAATTGAAACTGGCGTGATTATAGCGTTACTTTGATAAATAAATCATGCAGAATTTTAAAATATTGTGCACAGAATTTTTATTTTTTGGCGCAGAATTCCCCCAGGAGTAACATTTTCTATGCTGTTGGCAAACTCCAGCATTCTCCGTATGCTCTCCACAGAAAGGAGGGATGGTCCTGTGGTTAGGGCACTAGGCTGAGACTCAGGAAACCTCTGTTAAATTGCCTGCTCCACCACAGACTTCCTGTGTGACCTTGAGCAAATCACTCAGTCTCTCTGAGCCTCAGTTACCTGCCTGTGAAATGGGGATAACAGCAACGCCCTGCCTCACAGGGGTGTGTGAGGACAAGCAAAGTAAAGATTGTAAGATGCTCCAATACTAGGGTGATGGGGGCCATATAAGTACCTAATATGGATAACTGCAAAGCAAAAACCCCCATCGAAAAACAGCCAAGCATATAACTGACCCACACACTGAAAATTTTAAATTTTCACTGTGACATACTTTAGAAAAATGAAAGAATTTTGTCCACATTTCGCAGAAGTAACTTTTGAGCAAGGGACCCTGCCTTAGCCTCCCCGCCAGCTACGTTGACTTCAGTGGGAGGCAAGTCGACATATTAAATTACTAGACTGAGACCCTTTTGTTGCTTGTTGTTTCATCATCATGGGAATACTTGACTCGTGGCATCAAGGAGTTTAGCATTTGGCCCCATGCAAAGATATAAACTACAGTACTTAGCCCAGTGCTAACCAGATCTCGGGGGCACCCAGCATATTAACTGATGCAAGGAAAGGTCAAGCTGACCCATACTTTTTCACGAAGTACAGTAGCACTTGCTGGCCCACCATTATATTGCTTCATAAAAGTGAAGTCATTTCATATTTTTGGCTGGGGACATTTTTGTTGTCTGAGTGTCACAATATATTAAAAGGACACGGACCATTTGAAATGTGCTCAGTTCTGTACTGCCAACCTCATGTGTGAAAAAAAATTATGAGTCAAGGCCCCAAAACCCATGAGACTTTTCAAGCCAATCATGCAACTTCTTTACAAAAATACATTGGGGGGGTCTTTTTATTTGTGTTTTGAGACTTTAGGGTTCACATTTTTGGAGCTTTTCTCTGCAAATGTGAGGGCCAGAAACTTATTCTTTTATAAAAATTAACGCAGACATCTCATGTGATGGTAGGACTCCAGAAGCTGAGCCTGTAAGAGAAACACCAGATATCACAAGACTCAAGATAAAATTGAGAGAATTGGCCACACTGTCAGTTAAATAAAAACGAACCAGAAGTAGGTAGTATCAACCCATATAAGCACCTGTGAAGCCCCTCTGGAAATTGTTGTAATTTTACAGTTGCTCTGTCCCAGTTTTTAAAATCTCTATCTCCCCAGTTTCAGTGTGAAAGACTCACAGACAACAAGGAAACTGATTAACTAGCGGCACCTCTGTACTCAGAGTGCTGTCAAATGCACAGAGTAAACAGGGAAAGAAACATTTCTTTTCCTTTGAATGCCTTGCAGCTAGAGCGGAGGATAAATATGTTAAAGATGATGAGGGGCTCAGATACTACAGTAACAGAGACCATAGAGGTAGAGTGCTGGGACTGGAACTGGAGCGGGATAGTTTTGGAGACCTGGACTTCAAAAGGGCCTTTACGGAACTCTGTGCTGAGTTTGCCCCACCCCAGAACACCAGAGTGAGACCAGGTCACCCTTGGCCCACTCCCTCCTGCACTCAATACACCCCTCCCGCATTTGGCCCAGCCATGCTCCACCTCTGCTCTGCCCATGGCCTGCCTGAACCCGGGGCTACTGGAGCAGCCATGTAAGAGGGGCAACGTCAGTTCTGTGCCTAGAGCACCCCTGCACTGGGCATAGTCCACCGGGGATGCCTTGTGTCTCCTTCATCCCAGCCTAACAGAGAGGGGCTGCAGCTGAATGATGAATCCAGCCCTGGATCTGCTACCTTAGAACAGGTTTCCTTTGCCCTGCGAACATTCATTTCCAATTGATTTAGGACAACGCTAGCAACAGTCAAGCTACAAGCAAACAAACTAAAGCCGCAGCTCTTTAAACTGCACCTGCTTTTCCTTTATCAAACGGACTTCAGAAAGATCTGGAAATGTAATACTAAGCCAGCTCCCCAGCTCAGTGAGAGGGCGATCAGCCAACACCTATTAACGCATGCCTCCGACAGTGAAGCAATAGCATTGCTTCACCACAGAGGCAAATGCAAGAGGATGCAGGCCAGTGCCGCCATCTCCTCCCCTAAGCCCACGCATACTGCTGGACATCCTGTCGCTCCCACACACCCTGAGCATCCACAAATGCTTGTCTGCTGTATCCGCCAGGCTCCGAGTCTGGGTATTACCGTGAGGAGAGCCACGGAGACTAGCACGGAGAGGAGCGGGGCAGACAGACAGGAATACATGAGCACCTTCTGGTTCCCTGGCCTGATCAGCACGAGCACCTATTGGCTTATGCTAGATCAGGGGTGGCCAACCTGAGCCTGAGAAGGAGCCAGAATTTACCAATTGCCAAAGAGCCACAGTAATACATCAGCAGCCCCCCTATAAGCTCCCCCCCCCGCCCACCACCTGCCTACTGGCAGCCCCGCCAATCAGCACCTCCCCGTCCCTCCCCGTGCCTCCTGCCTGCCGCGATCAGCTATTTCACAGTGTACAGGAGGCTCTGGGATGGAGGGGGG
>NW_020664800.1:3728237-3766189 GCF_002925995.2 Terrapene triunguis | reverse complement strand
GACGTAAGTTACATCAACTTAAGCAGTGTCTTCACCAGATGCGCTACAGCGGCGCCAATGTAGCCTTGCCGTGTAGACTAGCCCTGAGTGTAGGGGTTAAACCCCCTATTTATAACAATAGTACGAACTTGTCACCCAACCCAGCAGATAAGACTCGGATACACACACGGAGCACAGCTGCTGGTGAGTAAGAAGGGGCACTACATAGTCAATGTTCAGTGCAGAACCACGTTTTAAAGCACTGGCGTGAGTGTACCAGAAAAAAATCCCTTCTGACTGCAATGTGCTTTCCCAACACGTCTCTAAACTTCATAACCGATGTGGGACCTGAAGAGTGCAATGCTTAACGTCATAAACGTGCCAATGTGCAGCCAGCCAAGTGTTACAACAGCAGGATTAGAACTTGTTGTCTAGTATTAGAACTTAGTGATATTTGTAACTTACAAACCATCAATCAGATTTAAACCAGGACTGTGTAAATCTTTCCGTTCTTTCCATTTAAATAAAATGACCACTATGGAAAAGCTAGGGGGGCTCCACGCAGGCTAAAGATGTTCAGTGACTTTGCGCTCAATTGTTATTTGTACTGCCATGCAGGTCAGTGGCCCAGTCATGGACCTGGAAGCCAGTGTGCTAGGCGCTGCGCAGACACAGAACAAAGACATCCCTTCCCCAAGGAGCTGACAACCTAAGGTTCCACTCCACATGGGATAAAGGGCATGGGACACACCGCCAAAGGTGAAATACTGCTCCAGGCACAGAGCCTCACATCACAAGAGATGTGGCTTCCTCTAGCGCCACTCACCATTGATTCTCTGACTTTCTGCTCACACAGACACAGCTGTAACCAGTAAGTCACCCAGCACCTGCATTTGTAGTCAGTCCCCAGGAAAGCTCTTAGCTACCCATCTGTCATGCAGCTTCTTGCCTTGGTGGCCTGTGACCCTAGACCACTCCCTCCCCTGTATTCACACCTTACACACCACTGCCTTGTGAGGGGTCATTTTAAAAACTAACTCCTCGCAGGTTAATGCCATTGTAAAATGCATGTGTGTTAGTGTTATATGTGAAGTTATGGATTTCCTCTGTATGATGTTACTAGAACAGGTTTAAGACCAGACAGCCTAGCCTAGATAAAGGTGATACCCAGGTCTGTCCTAGACAAAGGAAAGTGGGTTTACCTCAGTTACATCAAGCTAAGCTAGTGGGGGTTATCCTGCTCCCAAACTTGAGACAGAGAATTAATATGGCTCCTGCACCCCAGAGAGACACAGGAGACAGAATCCCCAGGAGGCCTTCCTGGCTTGTAAGACAAAGACAGTCCCTTTGGGGATAAGGAACAGAGATTTCATCCTTATCCTTCACCTTAGGAGACAACGGAATCAAGGGATTTGATCTCTGATGGATCCTGGCCAGGGTGGCCAGTAAAAGCTGGAAAAGGAGACCGGGCAAGAAACCATTTTGAACAGACAGTATCTTGCTAGAATAAGTTTGTCTTTTAGAAGCATGGTGTCATTTTCAGATGTTCATAACCATTTCTACCTTTATCCCTGCTGCTTGGCATCACTTAACCTATGTCCTTTTGTGAATAGATGTGTTTTATTTCTACTATAAACCAACTCATTTCTGTGCTTGAAGGGAAGGGTGCATTCACCCCAGTTAAGTTAAGAAGCTGTAATGTACTGACCCTTTAAGAGAACAGCAAACGTAATATCATCTGTGAATGAACAGTGATATGGGCTGTGCATTGCAGAGAAACATCCGAGGAACCCAGGGGCTGGAGTTCACTGGTTGTTACCTGCTAGACAAGGTCTGGGCCAGGAGAGCCTTGAGGAGTTTGCTGGTGAGGAAGACAAACTGGAGTGGCGGGGAGCTGACAAGCCTCATCTCCAGCAGAGAGATAACAGCAGCTCACAGCTTGGGGTACTCCAGCCGCAACGCTACTTTGGTATTGGAACAGAGACTGACACTTCCAGCACTGGTAAGACAGCCTTACGTGACTCTCAAGGGCAGAGGCTGGGAAAAGTTCCAGAAAGGTTACCGTTATTTTCTGTTTATTTCAGGTGAGGAAACAGAACCAAGGAAGTGTAAAAGGGAGTGGACATGCTGAAGGCAGCAAGGGCAAAGACAGAGCCCTCAGTGAGCACACAACTGAAACTAGAGCTACAGACGTCAGAGGTGGGAGTCTGGGAGAGTGGGACAAAAGGCTGGAAGTGACTAATAGAGAAAAGGACTGTGACCCCCCGAAGTAGGAAGCAAGCCAGAGAACCAGACCTGAGAGCCAAGGGAAAGGAGGCAGAAAACCAGCAGCATGTTACAGGGCTGGTTTATGATGTCAGCGATCACAACAGAAAGGGAAATTTAATTGTTCCATTCATTTAGGCTGAAAGAAAGAGCTCCAATCAGAACTGTGTCTTTGAGCTACAGAGCTGTCACGCTTGATGGCAGCCATTAACGCCTTTCAGCACATACGTATTATAAATATGATCAAACCGGAATCTCAGAGGTAGAGGTAGTTTGTGTCTTGAACCACAGGGGATATACAAGGAAGAGTAAGAGCTACCACCATCACCACCACTTACACCTCTGTATGAGCGACCTGGATCCGGACACTGCTCCTGCTACTTCCACAGTCCTACCAGAGCAGGTGGAAAGAGTGGGTAGAACTAAGGCCCCATAGGGACCAGCACAGCTGATCTGGTGCAAAGGGTGTTGTAATTTGCTGCTGGTACAGACAATGACAATTGGGCCAGTAAAAGCAAAGACAATGATCGGCCTGTGATATCAACCTATGTTAACCAAAAGGGAGCCCAAATTGTTTAACAGGAAATCGTGAGCTACACATCGATCTTTGAGTTTTGACGGCAAATAGTTTGCCAAGTACAAATAATTCAGAACTTCGGGGAGTGAGAAATACAAGCTGGAGACTCTGCTGAGGGTGAGTCGGGTATGTTGTGAGCACATTCCGATCCTTTCATAAGGGAGGGGAAAGCCAAGGATGTTGCAAGACATCCCATTACAGGGGGAGGGAGGGGAAGTCCTCCCTGTTTGCAAGAACTGTGAATATCTTAGAACAAAAGTGAGCAATTAAACAACTGGATTAAGTTGCTTTCCAGGATCAGGAAACTCTGCCCCAGCCAGTGAACTGGGCAAACATCAAGAATTTTTGACAATGAGGCAAATTTTGCACCTTTACACCCGGTGCAATCCCACTGACTTCAGTGTGGGGGTTGTGGCAGAAATTAACCCTCCGCTTTGTTGATTTCTCCCATCGCTGGTCCACCAAATGCCTGTGTCACAGCTCCACACAATCCGTGCTATGTCCCAGCTCTTGACCAGTCCCTTGGAGGAGCCCCTTCAGTGGGCCAGAGCCACAAGGGGGCCCACTCTTCGGCAAGGGTGGATCATGCAGCCTCAGTTCCTCTGAGACTGAGCCTCTGGACTCCAGAACTCCTGTTTCACACCATGAGCCCGGCCCAAACCGTCCAATGGAGATAGGCTCCTGTTCAGACACTTTTTGCCCTGCCCCAGGGTCATGCACTTCAGCAATATTTGCAGTGACACCAGGCAGCCTTTCAAAACGGAGTAGGGTTTATTAGTTACTGAACTCCAGCACAGGGAAGTCCACAGAGAAACAAAGGTGAAGACAGGGTTCAGACTGGCCAGCACCAGGGCTCTCTCCAGCCAAGCTCCATCTCCCTCTGGATCTGTCTCTCAGTGCCAGGTGAGAGTTCCTGTGTCTCTCCAAAGGCAAACTCTTAACACAGCTCCTTGCTACATTTTCGTCCACTGTCCTTCTCCGGCAGAACCTGCGCGGAGTTTACATGTTCCCCGTTGTTAGGTGTCATTTGTTCAGTCCCGGGGGGTGGTTCCCATTGTCTTTCCATAGCAATGGAGGATCTGGGTCAGTTTCCACCAGTCCTTAAGGTCCCATTCATGACCCAAGCACCTCATGTGTCCTGTCCTGCCTTGGGAGCATTTTAACCCTTTCTGCACCCACTGGGTAGCAATCCCTAGTCAAGGGAGTCATTGTCATGCATATCATTCATATGTAGGTTACAGAAAATTCCCACTTTGTCACGGCCCTCTGTTCTCGGAGATCTCCTTAGAACACACTTCTTCCAGGAACTCTTCTGGTTTAAATGAACTAGTTCCCTCTGTCACCTTTTCCTTATCAGTTTCACAGTGTAAGTGTATTGGGGTGGAGAGCTTATCTTACTCTGTGGTTTGCAAAGTGCTGTGTACATTTCCTACACTACAAAAATGATTAGTAATCGTGATAACACATGAAAGTGTCCCTCATGCAGTAAAAGTTCAATGTGGCCTGAATCTCATAGCTGAAACTCTCCTATAAAGCGCACCCAAAGCCAGATTACAGGAACATAAGTGGGTCTGAGTTTTAAAATTAGGTCACCATGGCTACTGAGTGACTACATCTGTGTCATTTTCCCCTGAAGCAATCTCATGGGAAAGAGAATGTGGAGGATGAAAGGGTGAGGAATTGGGAGGTGGAGTTTACTATTTTATTTATTGCCTATATAAGGCTTGTGTTGCCCTGAAACGCTGAAGCAGAGAGACTGGGACAAGAACACAATTGGAGCTGCCATTGCAGAGGAAGCATCTGCTATGGGGACAGCGACACAGCAAACCCTCATCGCTTTACTCTCCATAGCAGCAGTGGTTGCCAAGACAGAAGACACCTGCCCAGGTGAGAGAGACACAAATCTGCTACTTTCAAAGATCTGGTCCTTCCTACTTCTTCCTTTGCACAATTGAGAGCAAAGTAGATTTGAATGGACTCTTTATAGACTTTATTTTATAACCTCTCTCCAATGTGGCTGGCCTCTTCGGATAGGAGAGAAACCCCAGGGTATGTAGAATTAATAATTATCAGATTTTCCAGGGCAAAAATAAATTTTGAAGAGAAGGTAGTTTGCAGTTGTAGTATAATTGCAGCATTTCGTTGTCTAATCCTCTCTAATCAACAGTGCTGTTCAAAGCATATTGTTGGCATGCTGTATTAGATAACAGATCTGTGGGACTCTATACACAGGCATTTTGAGGTCTTTCTTGAACATGCTATCCACAGAAGAGTGCTGGAATTTATACAAGTTGCGTCTCTCAAGAGCATTAAAAATTGCACACGGCCTTCCATTTAAATGCCATAATATTTGAATTGCTACAATAGAGAAATACAGAATGAAATTCCATCCTTCATGAGGTCTCTTGTGCCTCAAGATTGCAACACGTCAGCAAGTTAGGGAGGACCCACATGGTTTTGGGTAAATAAGAGCCAGCCTGAGTTTACACACACACCCCTCTTGAACCAAATCAAACTTTTCTGAAGTTTGAGTGAATTTCCTGGTTTCATCCAAGACCAGAAGCCATATTAATATGACACCACAGGAAAACCTATTTCATGTGAGATTCTGACTTGGCCCAAATCAGTGAGTACAAGAAATCTCAGCAGCTCTTGCTTAATTTCAGGGCCTAGGAGATCGATACATTTCAGAGAACCACCCATGATCTGTGGTTCTCCCACTGCTATCTTAGGATCAGCCTATCTTTGAAGCGGAACCAGTTTAATAAATACATGTAGTTAGAGTAGTAATTGTTCTGTATAAACAGTTCTTTTATCATCATCATCTTCACAGCAGTATATTGTGTATTTCATTTGAGAGTGAAATGATTATTTTTGCATTTATAGCTAACAAATGAGATCTGTGGGTTCTGATCGGGATTTGATCAGGAGGCTGGATGGTCCCATGGTTTGGTCACTAACCTAGGAGGTCGGAGACCATGGTTAAGTCCCTGCCATGCCACATACTTCCTGCAACATTAGGCAGGACCTACCTCACAAGGGGGTCATGGGGATTAATATATTAGACTGAAGTGCTCAGATGTTGGGAGCACTTCAATAGGACCCTACAAGTACCCAGAAATGGGTCTGGCGAGGTTCCCCACTGCCACCACCCTTTGAAGACGGTTTCAGCTCCTGAGACTCTTACAGGAGTCATTTGTTGATTTGTTTGTTACTCCAGAGGTGAGGATAGTGGGACTCAGTGGTTCCGATAAACTCGCCGTTCTCCAAGGATGCCCTGGCATGGCTGGTGCCGCAGGACCCAAAGGTGACCCAGGAACTGCAGGACTGAAAGGTACATTCCCAGGCACTGAATGAGAACCTGATTCGAGTGATGAGGATGGATAGATGCGTGAATGATTTCTCTATTTTTTCTTCATTTTAATAGCTTCTTGACATGAACCAGTGGAGAAAGCTGACATGAACAGTTCGGATACCAGCCTAGTTTTGGGATTTCTATGATTTGAGGTTTGGGTTACTTAGGGATCTATTGTATGTCATGTCTTCTCATGGCCAGCATTTAGCAACACTGTCTGTAACTCAGCTCTCTTTTGGACACTGTTTTGTTTGTTTTAAAGAGTAGCTGCACTAGGATTAGGGTTGCCAACCCTCCAGGATTGTCCTGGAGTCTCCAGGAATTCAAGATTACTCTTTAATGAAAGATGGTCATGTGATGAAACCTCCAGGAATACGTCCAACCAAAATTGGCAACCCTAACTAGGATGTTTATAACAAAAGTAGCCAAGCTGTGTAGAAAACAGTTAGTCACACCAAACAACTCCCACATCTCGACCTTCCTAAAACCTCAGCTAACCCTGAACGTACAAACTACAGTCAATAACCGGGCTGGCTGAGCCCAGCAGCACAATCTGAAGCTTACCAGCCTGCATATCTAACAGCCCATGAGGAGGGCTGCTTTCCAAAGGCAGGAGCCAGTTACAGAAGGTTTGCCAAGACTAGACTGTGGTCCTGTTTTAACTAGAGTTAACTGATTAATAGCGGTTAATTGGCAATTAGCACAACGTGGGCACTAGTCTAAATGCTCCACAAATGTTTGTTCCAAGACAAGTGTTTGTGGCTCAGCCTAGGGTGAATGACAAATATTTGTGCCCAGTAAACAGGTGATCATGCCCAGCTTCCTCAGTGCCTCTTCCACCCTGAAGAGTGACTTAACTGAACACTGTCCAAGATAAGCCATGCCCATGGTCATCTCCTGCTCTGACATGGACTCTGGAGCATGTACCAAATGCTCTTGATATGGATTTCCATAGATGGAAAAGTCTTCACCCTGGAAGAAGCCCTATTCTGTCCCAGAGGGAAAGCATTCTGGATGTATTCACCTGCCTGACACTCTGAATAACCCTGCTGGCTGAGGTCTCCTGGATGCTTTAGTAGAGGAGGAGAAGTGTCTCTCTTTGCTAGCACTGTGGTTGAAGCTAAGAAATGCAAAAGTCTCTGTATTCCAATCCATTAGATGCAGTCTGGGTCCAGCACTAAAGGCACTCTCATCACCTCCCCTTCTAGTACATCCATCACGAGCGCCATGGTGACTTGTGAGGACCTCTGGGCAACAATCTGTCAATGATTGGGCAACAAAGCGATTATCATTCCTCACTAAGCCACTGGCAGAGTTGACCCATAGTTGAATAATACAGAGTCCCGCTTGGTCCATCAACTTTTGATATCAGGCCATGCACAGAGGTACACCACCACAAGTGGCATGGGAGTAGTCCCTTTACCCCCCAGCATCGCACTGGAGGTGCGATGTTGACCCTTAATGGTGTCACCCTCCATTTCCAACACCATCCCAAAGACAGCATCCAGAGCATGCCTGTAAAGAAGAGTTTAGCCCCCAAACCAGCTGGTGTAATAATCCATGTCATGGAAGCCTTGAGATCCTGAGCCAACACACTAGAGTTAGCATAGATCTGCCCACTGAGGCCACCAAGGACAATAATAAGCGTTCAGTCCTTGGAGATACCCCCATCATAGGAATAATTGCCTTAACTATCTCGATTACAGTGTAAGACGCTCACTCTGCAACAGACATGAGCTTAAAAGATCTCTGCTCTCATAGAGAGAGTGTCCATTTCCCCCGACTGGCAATTCACAATGGAAACACAAGGGGTGCCACATATAGAGAAATGAGCTGTTTGTCTTCTAGGTCCCACATGGTGGGGACAATACGCTATACATGAATGATGTCCCCAAGAAACAATCTAGGCAATAAATATTGGAGCCGCTAGCTGCTAAATCTTTGAGATATTCATAGGGTCAGATTTACAAAAAAGCTCAGCTATCACTAAGGTATTGAACTAAGTGGCCAAGAGGGAGGGTTTTTTCTGTTTGTTTTTAAAGCCCGGAATGCTGGATGTGAGCTATTTTGAAATTTAGCCCATCAAGATTAAACCTTCAGGGTTACTCAAACTTCCCACTGCGTGGGAGTGTTGCTGTGAAGTCAAAAAATGTGCTGCCAGAGCATTTTTCAGGCAGTCGTTTGACCAAAAAATAGCACATATAGCTATTTCCATTCATTTCTTTATCGCACCCATCACCATGGTATCTGGGCACAGTTTACATAGCTTAACAAGGTCATTAATGTTTCCAGTAAGAGCAACTTCTTCCTACATCCTCTGGTTTTAAGGCAGAGGACAAAGAGGGAACTCCCAAATGTAACATGTGTGGAAGAAACAAACTCCACATCTTAGTAAAATATATGTCAACATTTGTCTTGTAAGATATTTAGTCTCTTTCTCTGTGTTGTGTAGGTGTTCGGGGAACACAGGGAATCCCTGGGAAGGCAGGACCACAGGGGCTGAAAGGTAAAGTAACCAGTGGAAAACCTTGTGCTCTTGGAAGGTGATAGAGATAACAGCCACTGTCCTAAAAGCATTTGTCTCTTCTCTCCAAGGAGTATGTGCTCCTTTGGGGGCACCTGGCATTGGCCACTGTCAGAAGACAGGATACTGGGCTAGATGGACCTTTGGTCTGACCCAGTATGGCTGTTCTTATGCTCCTTTGAATGTACAAGGTGGCTAAATCCCAGCCCCTCTTTTGTAGCCATGAAGGGCTATGCCCAAAAATGAACGGGTGCAATTTTCTGCCCAGGTAGCAGGGGCAGAATACCAAGAACCCACACAGGGCTATAAATGCCCTGTGCCTCATGGAACCCTGCTCCAGAGGATCTCCTGCTATGGAGGGAGAGTAGGGACAGGACAGGGAGGGTGTGGGCAAGGGCAAGATTGAGGGTAGATCTAGCAGATCAATGGAGTGGTGGAACCACTGGCCATTCCCCAGGCTGGGAGAAGGAGCAGCAGCTTGATTGGAGGCTGCAGTAGTGATCAGAGAACACTCCATGGCCTGGCGAGGATGCGGTGAGCTCCTAAGCCAAACCTTTGCCATAGGTCTTGATCATGGGAACAGGATTTGCCTTCAGCTCTGAGCTCACAACTCTGAGATGCCTGCAGCTCTGCTAATCCTTTCCATTCTCTTATCAGGGGACAGAGGTGTTGCTGGTCCCCCAGGTACAAAAGGTGAGAGCTCAAATCATTCTTCTTGTCTGATTTTATGAAGCCACATTATCTAAGGTGATGGACTGTGACAGCTAGTAGAGTCCAGGATGGGCCCAATTTTCACATGTGCCAGGCCTTATCAGGACTTCCAAGTCCTGCCTTTGGAGACGGACATCAACACCTAGGCAGGCAGAAGGGGCCCTCTGAAATTCTTCCTGGTGGACACATTCAGCAAGATACTTCAGCAGGATTCTGCTTCAGTAATTCCATTCATAGCACATCCATGTCATACACTGGGGCCATGTTTCCAAGCTTGGGTGCCTTAAAGCGAGGCATTGCCTAAGCCCTACACAGATTAGGGTGTCATCGTCAAGTATCACAAGGATTTGACCCTGTGTTCTTTCTTTAGGTGATAAAGGATCTCCTGGAGCACCCGGAACACTAGGTGAGAACCTCTGCCCTCTTTCATACCAAGAGCCCGGTAGTTTCATCTTTAAAGTGCAGCTCTGAGCTAAAAAGGAATTCCTTTGAAGTAACACAGTGGGGTCCCATCTCTCAAGGGTTCCACTGGAAATTTGATTAGTTTACAAGTAAAAGGTCCCCCACACACACATACACACACCCCCACACTTACCAGCCTTGCAAACTCAGCCTGAGATCTGAGAGTCATGCTGGGTTCTTCCCTTTTTGTTCATCACCACCAGTAACAAGTGCCTTCATTTATACCTGGGGAATACTATAGTGTTCAAGTTGTGCCCTTAATCAATTCTATGCTGTTCTTTTGATTTTGTTGGGATTACACAATTCTAAGTGACCAGAGTTTGGTAAACAGTACTGTTGATGTGGCACCAGAAGAAGAGTCTAACACAGAGGTGGTAACATGAATAAAGAGCAATTTTAAGAAGTTTGTGTATTCAGTATAATATCTATTGAGGTGTTGACAGAGTCAGAGAGGGCCATTTGTACATAGTCACTCTTCAGAGTAGAACTGTATTTAAAAGCATAGGACACAAACAACAAACTGATTCCCCTTCCCCACCCTCCCCCCGCAATATTTCTGTAACATTCATAACTGAAGTGAAGCCTGCTGAGTTAAACATTTTTTAGCATAACAAACATGTCAACATTTGGCCATCCAAGTGTTGCAACAACTCCCCTAATTACACACAGATGACTTTTTGGCCAGTGCCAGAACTCAAGTACCAGGAATATTTCTAACGTACAAATTAATCAGATTTGAGCCAGCACCATTCTGAGTAGGGGTTTCAGTTAAAATGACCCAGTTAGCCCATAATTCCCATCCCCATGTGAATCCTGGGAGAAAGGCCAGTTTCCTGCTTAAATAAAGAAGTATCCTTCTATAAAAGATGGGATGACTAATAACAACCCTTTGCTCCCCTATAGCTCCTTACCTCCAAGGATTACAAAGAGCAATTAATAGATCTAAATTCTTCTAACACCCTGCCCACCTTCTCTAGTGCACAGGGGGGATGCTACATTCTGAGGGTCCCAGGTGGAGGAGGGCTGATGCAACCTGCTTCTCCATTCGTGGCTGGCCTGCTCCATGGTCCAGCAGAAACAAACAAACAAAAAAGAGGATGAGCTCTGTGCCTGCTTTTTACCCACAAGCTATTTGCACCCTCAAGGTACTCAAGTGCACAAACTAAAATTGACCCTGGCTGTTGCCTAGCCCTAAGACACCCTTCTCATCTAAGGAGGGCAGGCGTCTTGCAACTCCTCTCCCTTGATGGGAATGCATCATCCAGTTGACAATGGAAGAACCACCAAGGAATAATGGCTCATGAAAATACAAACCCAGCAAACTTAACACTGAACTTATGGCACTGTTTGTGCATCTCAAACCCAGAGGCACGTAGTTGTAATTGACAAGCATTTTTATGATAGACACCATGAGCAGTTTATCGAGTCACTCCTTTCCGATTTCATTTTCCTGCACAGGAGAGCGAGAGCTGGACAGCGTACAGTGTAAGAAAGGTGAGTGTTTCCTGGAATTTCTGTTCAATCAGCTCATTCTGCTCCGGGAACACGGAACCTGGCTTCAGAATGCAGTCACATTTGATTCTCCCCCTGCTGTTGTAGGGGTCGTGGTGTTTGTCACAATATCCCTGGCCATGACAAACACACATACCCAATGGCGAAGCTCATTTGAAATGGATATTGTCTTTAAAGAACCTGCCTCAATTTCAGAGCTAAAACCACGGAGTGGAGTTTTCAGTTATTGCACTCACCCAAGGTATGAGAAGACTAATAAAGCCAGTACCATTGTGAGGGCTACAATACACAGACATCATGCTGATCAATGGGATGGTCGCATAGATTGATGCCCAGGCCCCCAGACAGTTGAGAACTGAGGATTTTTCTGCTCTTCATCAGCTGGTTTTGTTCTTAAGACACTAGACTGGCACTTAGAAGATCCAAGTTCAATACCTGGCTCTGTCACAGAGGTTTAGTTCCAGTAAAGTGGGCTTTGTGATGTCTCTTTATCTGTGTTTTTGTTCTAGAAAGCTTGCAATAATGTTGAATTTTAATAAGTATTTTAAATTCTGCTTCTGTCCAGGAGCAAAAAACTGCAAGGAGCTGTTAGCTAGAGGGAACACCCTGAGCGGCTGGTACGCCATCTACCCGCATGACTGTAATGCCATGACCGTGCTGTGTGACATGGACACCGATGGGGGGGGATGGATTGTAAGTGAGAATAACGTGTACACGAATATCAGAGACAGAAGCTCGTTCTGCAGGAGGGTCCCAGGATGTGAGAAAGTGGGTTCTTTGCAAGCCGATCAATAGCCCATGACACTGAATGACATTCCTATGGATTTCGCTGAGGTTAGGTTTAAATTCTTTTGAAGAGACTAGTTTAATTCACCCTTTTCGTAAGAGCTGATGCAAAGGACTTTAAAGTTATTGAATACTGCCACTAAGCTATTGGCTGGTGGGCCATAGTGGCCTGACCACCAGAGGGGGCGGAAGCCAGAGAAAACATAGGAGCTGTTCTTGGAAGGAGCTGTATCAATATTTAGTTTATCATCTACACCAAAAGGCCTTAGTCCCTTTTCCCCATAAGTTCTCCTGCCTCTCACGCTAGTCCAAAGTTTCCTAGGGAAGCAGTTCCCCAGCCTGTACCCAGCTCTCCCCAGCCTTAGTACCTTTCCCCCAAAGGCGATTGCCTCTCCTGCTGCTCCTTTCGGAGGCGGTTTTCCCTGTAGCACTCCTTCAGCATTCACCCTGCACATTGTCACTCCTCCTCTGAGATTAACTGGGTCTGGGTTATATAGGCCCAGAGCCCTCCTACTCCCAGCAGTCTCTGAGGGGATTGGTTAATTGGAATCAGCTGCTTAGGTTTCCCTCCCCCTCTTCCCTCCCCCCCCCCAATCACCACCATGTGACAGTTCACTCTGTCACAGATATATTTTCAATGCTGTGGATAGGGGATCTAGATGCACCATTCTTCACGGTGAACATTTACCCAAGAAGGGCTGAGCGATTACTCAACTGAGACTGAAATGGATTGAAGCCATTTACACCTGAGTAGTTGGTGTACCTTTGGAGACTGGGGGACGGGTCTTGTTTGCCCTTTTTTACCCAGCTTTTATTAAAGGCAGACACCGCTCTTCAGTTTCCTACATGAGCCCCTCTCCTTTCCCTGTAGGTTTTCCAAAAACGGGTAGATGGTTCCGTGGATTTTTTCCGTGACTGGGGTTCATACAAGAGAGGTTTCGGCAGCCGACTGTCAGAATTCTGGCTGGGGAATGACAATATCCACCTGCTGACATCCCTTGGTAAGAAATCACTGATGCAGTTTTTCAGTCTAATCCCGCCTCCTTACAGGGAACAGTGGGACACACTAACAATGGTGAAAATAGTGATAAGGGGACTGAGCCTGTTTTTGACGACCCTTCTGGGAAAAGCTGCTGAAGCAGAGAATGCTATATCTCTAATGGAGAGGCTGGATCATTTAAAACAGAGAAAGGTCTTTAAACAGGCTGTCAGCCATCTGATGGCTGAAGCACGCAGTGGCACTAGTGAACTTCAGGGAAGGAGATGGCTCTGGATATTCCGGGCCAGACTCTTCTTTGCTCTGCAATGCAAAAATGAATGTAAAATGCTCTCGTTCTGACTTGCACTGGTGTAAACTGTTACAGAAGGGGCAAAGCGATGGAAAATCAGGCTGTCTCTTCTCAGCAGGGGGTCGGATGCTGCGGCACTGTTTGCTACTAGACCAGTGACATTGTAGGGTAGAAGTCAGTTTGGTAACGCCAGCCCTACTGCAAATATTGGGCTGAGTCAAGTGCAAAAAGATGGAGCACATTCTGCTTTTGCACTGTGTTTCATGATCACATTGTTTTTAACAGGAAACCATGAACTCCACATTGACCTCAAAGACTTTGAAAACAACACGCAGTTTGCCAAGTGCAAGTCATTCAAGATTGCAGGAGAGACGGAGAAATACAAACTGGTTCTTGGAGACTTTCTTGGAGGCACTGCAGGTAGGTTCTGGGCAGCGGCGGCTCCAGGCACCAGCGCTCCAAGTGCGTGCCTGGGGCGGCAAGCCATGGGGGGCGCCCTGCCGGTCCCTACGAGGGTGGCAGTCAGGCAACCTTCGCCGGCATGCCTGCGGGAGGTCCGCCGATCCCACGGATTCGGTGGCAATTCGGCGGCAGGTACGCCGAATCCGCGGGACCGGGGACCTCCCGCAGGCATGCCGCCGAAGGCAGCCTGCCTGCCGTGCTTGGGGCAGCAAAAAAGCTAGAGCCCCCCCTGGTTCTGGGCATGTCTTATATCTTTCACAGCACAAGAAAAACAGGCCCAACCAACAGAGAGAGATGACACCTTGTGGCAAAAGCAAAATAAATTCCTCCCTCGTTGTCATAACTGTTTAATCACTTGTGGGGGGGCGGGGGGAGAAATGTGCATCTAAGACACAGGATCAAATTTATTTACAGCATCTGGAAACTCAGTTCCAGGCAAGGAAACACTGACAGAGGGACTGGAGAACAGGAATCTTCCCTATAGCACTGGAACAAATGCTGGATTGATTAACACTGTGCAATCAGTGTGGTCGCAGTGGTGGTAAATCAGCACCAAATGCAGCCCATTGTTTTTGTATTTAGCCTCCAAATCTCTAAGATGATTTCACTAGCGCCAACTGGCATTTTAGGAATTCTGAACCCACTTGAACATCGTTGATTTGAAATTCCATCAGGGCTCTATTAACCACTTGTCTGGTTAGGGACGTCTGTCCTTAACGGTGTACCAGAAAAGAAACCCTAAGGCGGTGAGGTGGGAGGCCAGTGAGGTCTCTGCTCTAAGCTACAGCGTTCATGTACTCCCACTACCTCCACAGACGCGCTGAAGAGATGCAACGTAATAGCATCCCCAAAGCACTGCATTCTTCTAGTGACTTAGCGACCTCATTCCCAAAGCACCTCTTGTAATGGTGTGAAATCACGGGGCAATGTGGTCACGCTGCCGAGTGAGAAGACCCAGCTTTCCCCATATTGAGATGAGTATATTTAAGAGTTGTTGAGTACCCGCACAGCCCCCACTAAAAGTATGTGTAACCTGCACACCTCCTTGGGTGTGGTGTTCTGTACCATCAAGTGGCACCGAGACCACTTAAAGCTAGGGTGACCATATTGCCCTATGCTGAATATGGGACATCTTGTAAAATTGCTCATATTCAACAGGAATCAATCAGAACTATGTAGTAGCCGCTCCCCACCCCCACATGCTATAAAAACTCCAGAGCCCAGCAGGGAAAGGGGGGCCCCAGGGGTCTGGGGGGGCAACCTCAGGCATAGGCGTAGTATGACTTCTATTTTGGGGGGCAGGGGCCAGGAGGGCTCAAGCCAACCCCACATGGCGGGTCCAGGGAGGGAGCGCCACCCGGGGCCAGTTCTAGGTTTTTTGATGCCCCAAGCAAAAAAAATTTTGGCTGCCCCCGACCCCAGCCCTGGGCTCCCCCTGCACCCCCTGCCGCCCCAGCACTGGGCTCTCCCCCACACCTCACCCGCACCCCCCTGCTGGGCTCTCCCCCACCCACACCCCCTGCCGCCCCAACCCTGGGCTCCCTCCCACCAGTGCTGACTCTGCCCGCTCCCCCCTCGCCTCCAGCACTGGCAGGGTCGGGGTAAGCAGCGGGGCTCCCGGGCCCTCTCAGCCCAGGGTCCCCCCAGCCAGGACCGGCCGGGACCCGGGAGGGCAGAGCCAGGGGACCGCCCTGGCAGGGAGCTGAGGAGCTGGGGCAGGGCAGCCTCGGAGGGAGCGGAGCCCCAGAGAGCGGGATGCAGGCCCCGCACGGCAGCGCCCCGGGCACCGGTCTCCTCTATGGCCCCACTGCTGCTCCTGGCCGCCCTGCCGCAGCCCCTGGGCAGCTCGACTGCTTCGCCCAGCCCCGGCTGCCCTGCCCGAGTGTCTCGCGCTCGGAGCCCGCCCGGCCATAAGGTGCGGGCGCTGCTCCCCGATGCGAACCGCAGTGGCCCCAGGGCGCCCCCCATGCAGGATGCGCTGCTGCTGCCAGGGCCGGCTCTAGGCTTTTGGCTTCAGCCCTGCGGCGGGAGCCAGCAATCGGGGCGCCAGTCCCACGTCTCCAGCTTCAGCTTCACGCCCGGCACCAGGGATCGGGGTTGCAGCCCCATGGGGGGCACGGGGGGCGCTGGGGGCTTAGGCTCTGGGTTTCAGCATTGGCGCCCAGTGGACCCCCCCCCCCGAAAGTGCTTGCAGACCCCAATTGAGAACCCCTGCTTAAGGTGTCACATGGCGAGAGGTGACACACACCCCTAGCCCCTCACACACGGGGCTGCCTCTTGTCCTACGTGACGTGTCATCTTCCTGCCTCTCCACCCGGCCTGAGGCCACCACGTGCTCTCACGGACGAGCCACCACCTGCCTGCCCTCACTCGCCAGCCACAAACAAGACACGGCCGGGGCTGCGCTGACTGACCAGAAAATAGTGGACAATTTGCCTGTTTTTTTTTTGTTTTTTTTTTTTTTTTTTAAAAAAGGCGAGACACCTGCAATAGGGCTTAAATACGGGACTGTCCCATTAAAAACGGGATGGACGGTGAGAGAGATTGAGTCTGCGCTACAGCCTTAGTTAAGGGGCAGTCGGCTTTTAGCTCATGAGATAGAGGCTCATGCACTAAGCTCCAGAGGTCCCCGGTTCAGTGCCAGCGACCGGGGTCTGTTGGCGTTACATATGTTTGTATGTGTAAATTCCTATGTGCTGCCTTCTCCTCCTTCCTCCACTAAGCATAAGAGCCTTTCTCCCGCCCTGCAAGGGTTTCCTGGTGCCGGGTAGTGAAATAAGCCATCCCGTGGCAGAACTCACTGGCTGGGATTTGGGGAACGAAGCAGGTGATCACATATGACAGCGCAGCATATGGTACGATAATGCTGAGTGCCGTGGCCTGAAATCCCTGGAAAGACCCTCATCCACGTCAACGGGCTTGAGATCAGGCCCTGGCAAGACAAGGAACTGTAACATCTTTGTGACAAAGTAACACAATTATTTTCCACAGGTGATTCACTAACCTCACACAAGGACATGCCGTTTTCAACCAGAGACCATGACAACGACCTGGGCTCAAACGCTCGAAACTGTGCTGCAATCTACAAGGGGGCCTGGTGGTACAAGGACTGTCATTGGTCCAACCTGAATGGGATGTACTTGACTGGTGCCCACGCCAGCTTTGCAGATGGGGTGAACTGGAGGACGGGCAAAGGATATAATTATTCCTACAAACAATCAGAAATGAAATTTAGGCCTGTCTAGCTCAGCCAGCAGGCACACGATGCAAGAGAACTGCTCTCTGGCTCTTGCCTGTAACATATTTCTGCCAGCTGTATTTTCCTGGCATTGCCTTCTCCTTTCTCCCTCCAACGCCTGGGTCCTAAGTGTGGCTAATGCTCTGATCTTCATTGTGGTACCACTGATTTCACCCGTTTCCTTCGGCTTCCACCTGTGACTGCATTGGCTGCCCAACCAACAGAGCTGCTTCACGTGCTACAGGGTTCATGGCCGGGGATACGAGCCAAAGTGGCACCCTCTTTCTAGACACTAAGTAGCGACAAGCTTAATCTCCACCGAGTCGGGCTTAGAAGCCTGCTCATGTCGTTAAGGGAGTGGGTTGGGACTCCAGAGATGGGGTTCAGGTATTGCTTCTGCAATCCATTTCCAGTGTCATCTTTGGCAAGTAACGTAGGAGACGACTACACCGCAGCTGGGAGGTGTAATTCCCAGCGTGGGTAGACGTACATGCACTAGTTCTGATCAGCAGCAGTTGGGCCACAACACCTTGGGCGAGCCACCTGAGGGCATGCCTGGGACCTTCGACAGACTTGGGTCCGCTCAAAAGCGTGTCTCTCTCACCAAACACAAGCTGGTTCACTAAAAGCTATTTAAATTAATGGAGATCTCCTATCTCCTAGAACTGGAAGGGACCCCAAAAGGTCATCGAGTCCAGCCTCCTGCCTTCACTAGCAGGAGCAAAGTACTGAGTTTGCCCCAGATTCCTAAGTGGCCCCCTTAAGGATTGAACTCACAACCCTGGGTTTAGCAGGCCAATACTCAAACCACTGAGCTATCCCTTCCCTCACCTACCTTGTCTCTCTAGGATTGTACTCAGGCAGCTTCCCTGAGCCTTTGCTCGCATCACTGCGGCCACGCTGCTACTTCTAGTGCACTAGCTCGATCAGAGCTGCAGCGCGGTCGTCTCCTGGAGCTGGGAAGTGCACCTCCGGCTCCAGTGCAGACCTACCTTTAACCTCTCTGTAACATGGGGACTGTACTCCTTCCATTCACCACCCTTTGTCTGTGTCGTTCGCAAGCTCTTTGGGGCACAAACTCTTTCCATGTGTGTTTGTACAGCACTTAGTGCCAGGGCGGGGGGGGGGGGGGGGACATTCCACATCCCATTGTGATGCAAATAATAATGGGAGTCCTTAGACTTCTCTCAAACCCAGACCCACACCTTCCTCTGCCTTTGCCTGCTCCCCCTACCACTGGGGAGACAGGGCCCTTAGATGCTGGCCCATCACTTCTCTTCTAAATAAGCATTTGCCAAGTGCATGTCTGGGGAGTAGAGTCTTCTCTGCAGGAGAAAAGAGGCTGTAAAATAATGATTGTTCTAGCTATGTATTGGAGCACCCCGTCACTATGGGATCCAAGCATTTCCAGCTACCCCCGGGTTTAACTTGCTTAATATTATCCAGCATTAATCCCCTCACAGATCACAGCTGAGTTGAGTCTCTGCTCTGGGAGCAGCTCTCCGAGCACTTTGCTAGTGTTTCAGGCTCCTGTTGATGTTGGCTCTGGTTCCATCCAGACCCCTCTGGAGCATGGCATGGCATGTATAGACTCACTTGCCTGGAGGCTGCTGCCCCACTGAGTGACAGCTGTGACTTAGGGCTGCTTCGTTCCCAGGACGTTTCTTCATGTTCATCCAAAGCCATCGCTGTGTTGTGGGAAACGGAGCTGTGACCGCAGGGAGTAAGAACAATGGAAATTCCTACCACCCTGACTGTGCCATATCGCTGATCATTTTAAACTCTAAATAAAACACTGTATTGTACATCAAATCTCCTTTTCTGCGTGTTCCTGAGGAGCACCTGGGCACCTCTAGTCTCACCCTAGAAAGGGACAATACAGCCAGTGGCTCTAGCCAAAACCAAAATGCAGACCTGCAGCAAAGCAACATATCCAACCTCGGGCTATACAAAGTGCTGCACATGTGCGCAACACTATAGAAGTGATAACTAGTAATACTCGAGGGCTGTACGCTTTGTTCCGTCTGTCATCTGAGTGCATTGCACACACCAGGGATTCTGCATCATAGACTTATAGATTTTAAGGTCAGAAGGTACCATTATGATCATCTAGTCTGACCTCCTGCACAATGCAGGCCACAGAATCTCACCCACCCACACCTGTAACAAACCCCTAACCTATGTCTGAGTTATTGAAGTCCTCAAATCGTGGTTTAAAGACCTCAAGGTGCAGAGAATCCTCCAGCAAGTGACCCGTGCCCCACGCTGCAGAGGAAGGCGAAAAACCTCCAGGGCCTCTGCCAATCTGCCCTGGAGGATAATTCCTTCCCTACCCCAAATATGGCAATCAGTTAAACCCTGAGCATGTGAGCAAGACTCACCAGCCAGACATCCAGGAAAGAATTCTCTGTAGTAACTCAGATCCCACCACATCTAACATCCCATCACAGGCCATTGGGCATATTTACCTGCTAATAATCAAAGATCAATTAATTGCCAAAATTAGGCTATCCCATCATACCATCCCCTCCATAAACTTATCAAGCTTAGTCTTGAAGCCCGATAGGTCTTTTGCCCCCACTACTCCCCTTGGAAGGCTGTTCCAGAACTTCACTCCTCTAATGGTTAGAAACGTTTGTCTAATTTCTAGTCTAAACTTCCTAATGTCCAGTTTATATCCATTTGTTCTTGTGTCCACATTGGTACTAAGCTTGAATAATTCCTCTCCCTCCCTGATATTTATCCCTCTGATATATTTATAAAGAGCAATCATATCTCCCCTCAGCCTTCTTTTGGTTAGGCTAAACAAGCCAAGCTCTTTGAGTCTCCTTTCATAAGACAGGTTTTCCATTCCTCGGATCATCCTGGTAGCCCTTCTCTGTACCTGTTCCAGTTTGAATTCATCCTTCTTAAACATGGGAGACCAGAACTGCACACAATATTCCAGATGAGGTCTCACCAGTGCCTTGTATAACTGTACTAACACCTCCTTATCTTTACTGAAAATACCTCGCCTGATGCATCCCAAGACCACATTAGCTTTTTTAACGGCCATATCACATTGGTGGCTCATAGTCATCCTGTGATCAACCAATACTCCGAGGTCCTTCTCCTCCTCTGTTATTTCCAACTGATGTGTCCCCAATTTATAACCAAAATTCTTGTTATTAATCCCTAAATGCATGACCTTGCACTTTTCACTATTAAATTTCATCCTATTACTATTACTCCAGTTTACAAGGTCATCCAGATCTTCCTGTATGATATCCGGGTCCTTCTCTGTATTAGCAATACCTCCCAGCTTTGAGTCATCCGCAAACTTTATTAGCACATTCCCACTTTTTGTGCCAAGATCAGTAATAAACAGATTAAATAAGATTGGTCCCAAAACCGATCCCTGAGGAACTCCACTAGTAATCTCCTTCCAGCCTGACAGTTCACCTTTCAGTACGACCCGTTGTAGTCTCCCCTTTAACCAGTTCCTTATCCACCTTTCAATTTTCATATTGATCCCCATCTTTTCCAATTTAGCTAATAATTCCCCATGTGGAACCATATCAAATGCCTTACTGAAATCGAGGTAAATTAGATCCACTGCGTTTCCTTTGTCTAAAAAATCTGTTACCTTCTCAAAGAAGGTGATCAGGTTGGTTTGGCACGATCTACCTTTTGTAAAGCCATGTTGTATTTTGTCCCAGTTACCATTGACCTCAATGCCCTTAACTACTTTCTCCTTCAAAATTTTTTTCCAAGACCTTGCATACTACAGATGTCAAACTAACAGGCCTATAGTTACTCGGATCACCTTTTTCCCCCTTTCTTAAAAATAGGAACTATGTTAGCAATTCTCCAGTCGTACGGTACAACCCCTGAGTTTACTGATTCATTAAAAATTCTTGCTAATGGGCTTGCAATTTCATGTGCCAGTTCCTTTAATATTCTTGGATGAAGATTATTTGGGCCCCCCGATTTAGTCCCATTAAGCTGTTCGAGTTTGGCTTCTACCTCAGATGTGGTAATATCTACCTCCATCCTTCCATTCCCCCCCACCACAAACACACACACACACGTTCCCTGCATGCCAGCCTGGCATCTCTCTCTGTTTCAGGGACTCACTGCAACCCCTCCATCCATATGCCAGGAGCTCTGTGTCCCCCCCCTTACACCTGTACCATTGTCCCCATTCTCCCCCATGCCAGGAGGTTTGTGTGTCCCCATGGCACCCTTTCCCCCTGCCCCCATCCCTACCCTTCCAACAGTGGTTCCACGTGCTGCCCATTTCCCCATGCCAGGGCTCAGTATGCATCTCCACTCACCCGTCATCCCTCCTCCCCACTCCCACCATTCTTATGACTTTTCTTTCAGTCTAGGCTATAAGTCACTCTGGCTATTGACATTTTGGAAGACCTGAGATGGGGGAGGGGCGGGTACTGTTAGGATATAGCGCTAATGGCGGCCAGCAACTGTTTCTTCCAATCTGTAGACATTTACCGGGGTGGTTGAAGCTGGGGGGTCTGCTAACCAGATGCCAGGGGCTCTGTGTGCCCCATATTTCCTCCCTTATGGTTTTCCCCATTTGTCACCAAAATTCAATAGGGTTCTGCCTTCCCTGAAATTTTGGAATTGATTGGATGCAGCGCTCAAAAGTTATTGCATTACAGCCTAAAATAAAATATAAAAGCCATTGAGCAGAGCATCAGACATCGCTTTGCTCAGCTGAATAGTGATAACATCAATGCTAAATGTATGCCGGGGGTCCTATTACAGCCAACGTTCAGTTCTGCGTGAGTCCTATGGTTGTTTTTTTCACTCTGTCTCCCGTAGAAGGCACGGCCAATGTGTATTGTACAAAAAACAGACACTTGTGGCTGATGTTTATGATGTCTTGTTAAAACCCCATCCAACAAGCGTAGACACATCACAACAATCCTGGTTAAAGATAAACTGCTTTGGGAAACTCTGAGCTAAAGGTAGCCTCACTGGAACCCCCCTGGAGGAAACCCAGACAGATAAGAAAATGGATTTCTAAATGGCATACAAGCCGCCCTCCTGGGCCATTGCATCTGTTTAATTTTCCACAGTGCAACCTCACAGCAAACAGAATGTGGGGAACGAGTGGGCGAGCTAAGAATTAAGAGGTGCAAGTGAATGTTGCATTCTCGTCGGCTACATAAAGCTCAATATACACGGCAGCACTCAAATGCCGAAGCAGAGAAGTACAAGGCGAAGGTGAATGGGGCTGCTGTTGCCGAGAGCAGCGCCAGCCCTGGGGACAGCAGTGAAGCAAATCCTCATCCCTTTACTCTGGGTAGCAGCAGCACTGTGTGAGGTTCACAACACCCGCCCAGGTGAGTCAGACACCAACCTGTCACCCTTAAAAACCAACGTGCTCCTTTCTTCTCCTCTTGTGGAAGTATTATGACCTCATCAGAGGTAGCAGTGAACAGCACGTTTTTATTTGGTCAGAAATAACCCTTCAGAGAGGAAACTGGAGAGCTCAAAGATGCACTTTATAGCTTCTCTGCTGGCCCTTTTAGACTCTCTTGTAATTTGTGAATTTCCAGTTATCAAAGAAAAACTGTCCTGCTAAAGTGATCGTTTGTAAGATCAGTCTCTTGATTTTTTTTAAATGCTGCATTTTCAAATGGAGTTTTCACCCTGTTAAAAGTATGTAAAAATTGTGAGTCATTAGTGAGCCAGTCTGTTGGACTCTACAAAATGGGCTAATTTCTGAGTGAAAATGGTTTGTTTCAAAAATCTGAAAATTGGATACTCTTCCCTTGCACACACACAAAAAAGCTAAGTCACTGATGTCCCATAAAACACAATTGATGTGGATGGAAGGTGGTCGGGGATGTGAAATGACAGAAAATGAAAGAGTGAAAGACATTGTGTGAAGTTCCGTGAAATGAAAATTGTGAATTTTGCCCACCTAAAGATTCATCAACCCCTTCCAGGTAAGTATTGGAACATCTAAGGTTAGTTCTACTGCTGGTACGTCTTAATCTATATAAAGTGATTCCTCTACGATCACTTTTTGAAATATTAAAGATCCAGCTAATTCCTAAAACCAAGGGGACCGCTTTGTTTTTAGACAGTGAGAAAGATACATGAAGCCCTGTAAGCTCTGATCTAAGGTGTTCGTTACAGTCTGGAATTTGCAGAATGGAAGAATTACTTCTCGTGTCTTGCTTACAATACTCCTCCTAATACATCCCAGAATGATGTTTGCTTTTTTTGCAACAACGTTACACTGTTGACTCATATTTAGCTTGCGATTCTCTATGACCCCCAGATCTCTTTCCACAGTACTCCTTCCTAGGCAGTCATTTCCCATTTTCTGTGTGCAGCTGATTGTTCCTTCCTAAGTGGAGTATTTGCATTTGTCCTTATTGAATTTCATCCTACTTACTTCAGACCATTTCTCCAGTTCGTCCAGATCATTTTGAATTTTAATCCTAGCCTCCAAAGGACTTGCAACCCCTCCCAGCGTGGTATGATCCACAAATTTTATAAGTGTACTCTCTGTGCCATTATCTAAATCACTGAAGATATTGAACAGAACCAGACCCAAAACCGACCCCTCCGGTACCCCACTTGATATGCCCTTCCAGCACTGATAACTACTCTCTGGGAACAATTTTCCAACCAGTTATGCGCCCACCTTATAGTAGCTCCATCTAGGTTGTATTTCCCTAGTTTGTTTATGAGAAGGTCAAGCGAGACAGTATCAAAAGCCTTACTAAAGTCAAGATATACCACATCTACCGCTTCCCCCCTAGCCACAAGGCTTGTTACCCTGTCAAAGAAAGATATCAGGTTGGTTTGACACGATTTGTTCTTGACAAATACATGCTGACTGTTACTTATCACTTCATTATCTTCTAGGTGTTTGCAAATTGATTGCTTAATTATTTGCTCCATTATCTTTCCAGGTACAGAAGTTAAGCTGACTGGTCTGTAATTCCCCAGGTTGTCCTTATTTATCTTTTTTATAGGTGGTCACTATATTTGCCCTTTTCCTGTCTTCTGGAATGTCTCCTGTCTTCCATGGACTTTTCAAATATAATTACTAATGGCTCAGATATCTCCTCAGTCAGCTCCTTGAGTATTCTAGGGTGCATTTCATCAGGCCCTGGTGATTTGAAGACATCTAATTTGTCTAAGTAATTTTTGACTTGTTCTTTCCCTATTTTAGGCTCTGATCTGACCTCATTTTCACTGGCGTTCACTAGGTTAGATGTCCAATCGCCATCAACCTTCTTGGTGAAAACCGAAACAAAGAAGTCATTAAGCACCTCTGCCATTTCTACTTTGTCTGTTATTGTCTTTCCCCCCCTCATTGAGTAATGGACCTACTTTGTCCTTGGTCTTCCTCTTGCTTCTAATGTAATGTATTTGTAGAAAGTTCTCGTTACTCTTTATGTCCCTAGCTAGTTTGATCTTGTTTTGTGCCTTGGTCTTTCTAATTTTGTCCCTACATACCTGTGTTATTTGTTTATGTTCATCCTTTGTAATTTTCCACTTTTTGTAGGACTGAGTTTTAGATCATTGAAGATCTCCTGGTTAAGCCAGGGTGGTCTCTTGCCATCCTTCCCATCTTTCCTACGCAGTGGGATAGTTTGCTCTTGTGCCCTTAATAATGTCTCTCTGAAAAACTGCCAACTGTCTTCAATTGTTTTTCCCCTTAAACTTGCTTTCCATGGGATTTTACCTACTTCAAATCAGTGGAAGTTAGGAGCCTACGTACCTTTGAGGATGTGGGTCAGCACCTTTAGTTGCACCCATAGAAGAATGAACAGCCCAGTACAAATCACTGAGCAGAATGATCATGTGCTCCCATTGAGCACACTGTCTTATCAGGGAAGGAGCATTCTTTGCTAGCTGAAGAATACGAGTTTTTACAGAGCGTATCACAGTGAGCCTGGACTCCACGGTCCAACTTGGACAAGAGTGGATTTAATGGACGTTTTCAAAACCGTCTCAAAAAGTACCCACACCAAAATCTCTCTGCCTTCCCTACACAGCATGATGGGAGAGCAGAAAAGTGGATCAGACTTAATGTTGACTAGGGTGACGAACGTTAACTGTGCAGTTCCACCTTTTTGAATGTTAATTTTAGAGTTTTATAACATTAGTAGTTTTTGAGAAACCCACAGTGTTCTCCTAAGGGATTCCCCCACCCAGTCCCCTTAATTTAAATTCCAGATTAGCAAATTTTTTCTCCCCTTGCAGTTACTGTGGATGCTACTTTTGGTCAGACTTTTAGTTACATTCCCTCCTTCTAAGAGTGCTGGCGTAAAGGTGGATAGTATCCTACGGGCAGCTTTCATCACGGTGTATGGGGAGCATAGATATCTGGGCTATGCTACCACACAGCACGCTGACCGTTAGCCCAGGGGAGCGGAGCATTCATGGGAAACAAATGGATTTGAACAATGTGTAATGTGATTATTCCCTATTAAGAATCCAAACCACTGTGCTGCCTCCCACCTGAGCCCTGCTCTTTTCCCTGCAGGTTTTCCCAGAGAGGGGGCAGTGGATTTTTTCCATTACAAGAGAGGTTTTGGGAACCAGCTGACAGAATTCTGGTTTGGGAATGACAATATCCACCTGTTAACATCGTTTGGTAACTATATTACGGACGTATTTTTTCTTATGCTCGCCGCATGGACTGAGAGAAACACACCAGAAATACCCCTGGCAAAGAGGCTGCAAAACAGTCCTACAGCCCCCTGGGAGATCCTCCAGGCCAGGCAGACGACCAGCTCTGGGCCCTTGGCAAGAACCCCTGGTGCATGGGGTGATATGGAATATGCCAGGCATGGATGGGGCCTGTTCTGGGGCTGGGAAGGGGTGTGCCCTGTATGGCCCTGCTCCCTGGTAATCCTGCTGCAAAGCTCATAAAAAAAAGTCTTGAGAAGCTAGCTACAAGTTGGGCAATCTTTGGGGCATCCTTGACCCGAGTTGGGGGTTGAATTGCCCCTTGGCAGTTCCAATATTGAGAAGGAGCACTAGGCAGCCCCTCTTCCCTGTGCCAGGCTTTACACTGGCAGAGGGATGAATCGGGCCCTGCTTGCATGGATTTACCCACAGCTATGCCCTGGGAGTGGGGTGGAGCACAATCTCTTCCTGAGACCATCAGCATGCAGGGTGGCTGGAGCCTGCTCTGCACAGCTGGTTCAGAGCTGAGGCTGGGCGGTGGCCTTGTGTCCTTCTCACCTTTCCCGGTCCCCTTTGGAGCAATGTGCATTCCCAAGGGCATACAGAGTCAACAGTCCCTGAGCACAGAGACTGTGCTTGTGACAGGCCTTTGTATGTCCCCACCGTGATCTGCACAAGGGACAGGCACAATCTTGCCTTTAGATTGTAAGCTGTTCAGGGCAGGGCATCCATCGGGATCTGTAGTGTAAAGTGCCATGTGCATTGATGGCAGTAGCCAATAATGATCCTCTGCTAAATCAGTGGAACCAGGATAGTGTCTCCTTCTGCTCAATGTATCATGAGGGGGATAAAGCTTCTCGCCTCTTAGTTAGAGACAGAGTGCTCTGTTAATGGCCAGGTGAGACTGGGGGATTGAGTTTGTTATAAGGCGGCACGGGGGTGGTAAGCTGCCAGCCCCAGGCCAAATCTCTGAGGTTCCCCAATAAAGAACCCAACGGTTGTGCAAAATAGCAATCCATTTTCCTTATTTGTTATTTTCTTAATAGAATATCAGGGTTGGAAGGGACCTCAGGAGGTATCTAGTCCAACCCCCTGCTCAAAGCAGGACCAACACCAACTAAATCATCCCAGCCAGGGCTTTGTCAAGCCTGACAAACAATGAGCTGCGCGTCGACCTCGGAGACTTCTGGCAAACCACAGGACTGTTTTCAGTACAAGTCATTCAGGATTTCAGGGGAGACTGAGAAATACAAGCTCATTCTTGGAGACTTTGTTGGTGGGGTTGCAGGTAGGTCCTGGGCAACTTCTGTACCTTTTATAGCAGAGGGAAAACCAGGCAAGGCCAACAGAGCAGTACGATTCCTCCCCCACCGCAATCTATGGGCTTAAACTTTTAAGGGGAAAGCCATGCAGTTGATGCACCAGGTTAGTTTACATTACAGCATCTGGAAACTCAGTCCCCCACAGTGCAGTGGGAAAGTGCATCATCGACATATGTGACGACCCCTGGGTGGATTGTGTGATTGGAAGGAGGATCTCCGGATCTGAGAGCATGAGCCTCTAGTACCTGAGTTAAAGGATTAGCTCTGAAAGCATGGAGTGAACAGCAGACTCAAAAACCTGTGTACAAGGCCCAGCCACTAGAAGGGGTCAAGACTCCATATTGGTTAACATAAGTTACACCCGTGGATTTGAATCTTCAGAAACAGGGTCCCAAGAAGAGCAGAACGTTCCTGGTGATGTAATGCCAGTGCTGATCTCAACCGAATGGCACCACATCTGGGTATCTTGTCTAATCACTGACAGAGTTCCCAGCTCTTCCTCCTTTGGGAGATCCAGAGTTAATCTTCTGGGCTCTTTGATTTACAAGCTCAACCCCCAATATGGAAAGGCAGGATGCATTTTAAAACGATTCCCTGCCTTGTGCTTTCAGAATTTATCCTCCCTTCACAAAGGAACTCAAAGGTAACTGCAACCTCTCTGCATTGCCGCAAGGGACTCCTGGAGCTCAGTGAAATGGGCAATCCCCGTGCAGAACTGGGAAACGAAACTGGCCACTTGGACTAGATCAGCAAAATCGTTCTGATACAGGAGATTCCTTCAGCTATCACAACAACCAGAGACCAGGACAACCCTCACAATTCCGGCAAGGGAGCCTAGTGGTACAACAGTTGTCATTTCTCCAGCCTAAATGGGAAGTGCTGGCTGGGAGCCCATGAGAGCAATGCAGACAGCGTGAACTGGAAAACAGGCAAAGGGTACAAGTATTCCCACAGGCTGTCAGAGATGAAATTCAGACCTGTGGCACCTGACAGGAAAGCCAGTCATGCTGACATGTGGTATGATCTGAGCAAGCATACTTTGGTATTTTTCCTTTCCATGCTGTATCTAATGTTTCTTTTCCATCTGCTCTGTTATTATTATTTTGCTATTGCCCAAGCCCACAACCTGCCCCTGAGTTCATTTGGGGACCATACCTTTTCCCTTGGTAAATTCCCACCCCGTCCTCCTCCCACCAACTCTGCTGTGACCCTCAAGAACAGCAGCTGCTCCAGACCTCAGTTTGTGAGCGTGTTAGAGGGACTTACGGAGAGAGATCTGGGAAACTTCCTCTCCCCTGAGCAACATAGCACGTCACCTTTTGCAATAAACTTAATCCTCCCTGACTCAGAGTGGGAGTCCCCAAGCAGCCCTGAAACACAAGTCTTGATTCCTGTATCTGTCTGTCTTCCATTGCCACCAGTGTAGACCCTACGTCTCGCTTAACAACACTTGTTGGATGGGTGACTGGGTGCAGCAGCTGAAGCCATGCTGGGAAAATGATCGTTTTCCCTTCTGAAACGATGCTTTAAAAAAGACATTCACTTTTATATGGCTGATGTTTCCTGGCCCTGATCCTCTCAGGATATAAACCTGCGGTGATTTTCTGCTCTGAGACCAGCTCCCTGTTAGTGTTTCAGGCCCCTGATGCTGCTGGTTTTAGAGAGTCGTTTCTGGATCATTGCATCTGCACGTTAGGGACGTTTCCCTTGTGCAAGATGTAAGAAGCATATCCCCACCTGATGGGAAACAGAAGGGAGTGAGAGCAACTGACATTCTACACGGACAATTTTTGTAACTACTGTAAATAAAATAGAGCATTGTAGGAAATGGCGCTGTGCTGTGTTTTTATTGAGGGGAGTTGTGGATGTCAATCGCTTAGGTTATGTCTACACTTATGGTGGAGTGCAAAGTACAGGCTCTCCACGTGTAGCTACATGCTGCAGTGAACAGCGGGATGCATCCACACTGGTCACTGCAGAGTGAAGCGACACAGCACAGTCAACGGTTCAGGCAATGGGGAGCTGCCAGAGCCTTTCCCCGCCGCTGGAGCCTTTCACGGCAGTAGGGAAAGGCTCCAGCAGTAGGCAGGCAGTGGGACACTACACTGCTAAAAAGAGCAATGTGGATGTGGGGTGGCACTGCTGGGGTATGTAGAGAGCTGAGTAAGGTACATACCCTGGGGATTATGGTGCGTAGGGCATTCTACTAAGCCATGTCTCACCAGCTCCACTGCTATTTATACCCGTGCTAGCTGGGTGGGCAGCGTCTGTTCTCGGCACACTGCCAGAAGTGTGGATGTAGCCTAAATCAGCTTTGGAAATCTCCACCTATGCATCTCTTCATGTATAAGGAAGAGAAGAATCCAAAGCCCCCGTACTTGAAAGTACAATGACACAATGCCAAACAACTCTTTTGAATCAGTGTTCCCTTTCCTTCCTAGACTGTTCCAGGGCAGCTAAGGAGCGGAGCAAGTGCTAGCAGCCAGATGGGAAAGAAATCCTATTAGAATCACAGAATATCAGGGTTGGAAGGGACCTCAGGAGATCATCTAGTCTAACCCTCTGCTCAAAGCAGGACCAGTCCCAGACAGATTTTTGCCCCAGATCCCTAACCCTCTCAGGGATTGAACTCACAACCCTGGGTTTAGTAGGCCAATGCTCAAACCACTGAGCTATCCCTCCCACTCGGAAACGCTATCCTGAATGTGTTCAAGGGTCGTACCCAACTGGATACAATCTAATGGTGAGGAAATAGAGGTGCTATCCTCCAGACATCTTTAGTTGTAGGTGCCACCTGGTCCCTCAAAATGCTTAACCCAAACTCCGCAACATTCAGAGATTCATAGAACTTAAGGCCAGAAGGGACCATTAGATCTAGTCTGACCTCTTGTACCTTGCAGGCCCTTACATGTCACTCAGTTATTCCTCTGTGGAGCCCAATAGCAGGAGTTAGACTAAAGCATTACACACACACACACACACACCCCAACTAGGCCCCTGCAGTGGCAGAGAATTAGGTAGGTGAGAGAACTGATGAAGTGAGATAGGCCCAGATGGTGATCCATACCCCATGCTACAGAGGAAGGTGAAAAAACCCAAAGATGCTTGGCAATCCGGGGGAAATTCCTTCTTGACCCCCACTCTGGTGATCAGTTTGAACCCAGGCAGGAAGACTCACAAGCCATGGATCTGATAAATAGGGCACTGACCCACCCCATCCAGTATCCTGTCTCAAGCAGTGGCCAATCTGACGCTTCAGAGGAAGGACCAAAAAAAACACCCACACACACCAAACCCAGAATACATCGAGTCAATTGTGTATCGGGGGGAAAAAACCCTTCCTGACCCCTGAAGATGCCAACGGAAGCTCTCACACGTGAAATTTGATTAGTTGCTGTCTTAGTGCAGACCTGCACGAGTTCTGAATATTCTGAGGGTAATGCAGTGTCCCTTTCTCTCCAAGGCCCATGAAGGAAGGGAATGAACAGGGGCTTCATAGAAGCTGCCACGTTCCCATCAGCAATTAAATAGGGGGCACTGTTTTAACCTCAGATAGCCTGTCAGTGTAGGTAGAGCTCATTCCCAAAATGATCTCTTGCAACAATTCCTCTGTCACAATCTCAGCCATTCAGCATTTTCCCAGACACACAACGTCCAGCAATAAAAGCCAGAAGGTGCAGCCCACTGCTCTTGGACACCTCGGGGATGAGTACAGGATAGGTAGGGAGACAAGTGGTTGAAATCTGCAGCCTTCCTGTGAACCCGCCCCTATGTTCGGATTTATCCTGTGTTCTCAGCCCTGCTGACACATCTCCCTCCCTAACACGGATGATAGCCCGGGCCTGTGCAACCACTAGGAGAACTAGGCAGTGGCCTAGGGCTGCAAGTGGTTGGGGGGGCCCAGGGCTGTCCTCAGGCATAGGCAGTTGGGTAGGGCACCTGAAAATTTGGGGCACCACTGGGTCTTAGTGTCCACCTGACTGGTTTTCCTATCCCTGTTCTGACCCTTCCTGCAGGCTCAGAGTCTTCCTGGGAAGAGGATCTAGTAGTTAAAAGAGAAACAGTGTCCAGCCTACCAGACCTATTAGCACAACACTGAAACTGTTCAAGAGCCATTCCGGGGGTAATGAAGACATTTAACAGGCATTTACCAACCCCCAGGTATATACCGTCAGTTTCTGAATGTACTGACAAAAACAGTTGTGCGTGACTGTCATATTTACTCAGAACATGTCAGTCTACAGGACCTTTGTTTAAAATTTGCTTTAAAAATATTTCATTAGTGAGTTGATTATAAAATCACATCTCTAAAAAAATCCTTGCATAGATTTTTAGATGCACAATCATCTTTAGCCTTAAATGCTTGGATCTTCAGACATATGGTTTTTTAAATAAATTCTTCAAAAGACACCCCCCCTTATCTAAAATACACATTTTAATTATTGTAGTAAAAAACACAACTTACTTCCAACGTCTTCCTGTCCACCCATTTCTCCCTTCACCCCCTCTCCCCACCCCACCCCCATTGAAGGAAGCAACAGCCCTTTGCTTCCAGATAGCTGGACAGAGTTTCCCTTTCTTTACTTCTGACTAGCTGATGAACTAGTTTTAAGCAAACTCTGTACCTTTGGTAAGATATAAAATCCATTGTTATGCCTAAAATCTTTGGAAACATTTTTTAAAGTTGGTGAAATTTTATAAACGTGTATTGTTATGGAGATCACACACAGTAAATTAGTGTTCCTTTTTCTAAAAGCAATGAACATTGTTGTGAACACACTAAACCTCTGACTGATTAATTTAAAATAAGGTCTGTTTCAGTGAGTTAAATATAGTTGAAGTACACCCCGCTGGCCGAGACCCTGAGAGCTCAGGGCTACGAGGTCCAGATACACGCCTTGATCGTGGGAGCCCTGGGCTCGTTGGACCCCAACAACGAGCCGGTTCTGAGAGCGTGCGGAGTCGGTCAACGCTATGCCTGGCTCATGAGACAGCTCATGGTGTCCGACATCAGGTGGTCCAGAGACATTTATACGGAACACATTACAGGACACCGCCAATACCACACTAAGGCTACGTCTTCACTACCGGGGGGGGGTCGATTTAAGATACACAAATTCAGCTACGCAAATAGCGTAGCTGAATTCGACGTATCGCAGCCGACTTACCCCGCTGTAGGGATGGCGGCAAAAATCGACCTCTGCGGCTTCCCGTCGACGGCGTTTACTCCCACCTTCGCTGGTGGAGTAAGAGCGTCGATTCGGGGATCGATTGTCGCGTCCCGACGGGACACGATAAATCGATCCCCGAGAGGTCGATTTCTACCTGCCGATTCAGGCGGGTAGTGTAGACCTAGCCTGAGTAACAGACTGCAGACCAGGGAAATAACCCACTTCCTTCCCTGACGGACCAAGGGATGCAGCCCACCCATGTACTCATTCGCTGCACCGATACTGACTTGGACTCCTTATACATTCCATGGGTGGCGTACCCGAGCCCACTTATCCACTGACACTTGAAAAACTCTTGCACCCCAATCTGGGTCTATGCCGGTTGTGTGATATGTATGTATCACTTCCCCCTTGCAACCGACACCTGTAATCCCTCATAACCCAAGCCTGACCCCAGATGTACAGTACCTTCCCTCTTCACTTGTGTATATTTAATTTTAAACATTCACTTTAATAAAATTTTTAAATCTGGAATGATTACTTTATGAAGGTTTAAGAGTACATTTAAAATATAAAATCAGCTTAGAAATACTGATTAAGAAAATGTAAAACAGAAGAGCTGCATCATGTATTCCATAATATTTAAAGTTGTATTCAGCAAGACAGCTGACTCGCCCTTACTACAGAGGGTTTGCAAATAAATGTCTGACAAACTTCAGGGCATATCAAAACACTGTGACTGACATTTTTTATTCCCAAGTTTAGTGCTTTTAATTAGGTACATTCTGCATGTGGGAGAGGGTACAAGGGTCTCTGCGGGGAACTGTGACTCTCCACCACTGTGAGCAGCCACACCCCCCGCCCCTCCCGCCCAGGCTGCGGCCTGGTGCCCCCCCAGGGGGCCCCTGCAGACTGCAGCAGATGCATGCGGGCAGAGGCCCCCCCCCATGTGCCCCCCAGCTCCCCCCTCAGGCTCTGCGGCTCCCGGGCATGTGAGCCGCTGCCAGGGCGCGGGGCTCTGAGACTGCTCCGGGAGCGGGAAGGGCGGCGGCTCCCACTCCCAGGAGCCGCAGAGCCCGAGCGTGGCAAGGGGGTAGCCGAGGGGGTGCACGGGGGCCTCTGCCCACATGCATCTGCTGCAGGAGCCCCCAGAAGGCAGCTCCTCCCTGCTGAGCTGCTGCAGCCACCCAAGCCCGGCAAAGCCAGTGAGTGGACTCAGGGTGGGGGCTGCCAGGGTGGGGAGGGCTTGTGGGGGGGCTGTGCACGCTCCAGGGGAGTTCAGGGGTCAGGGAGGGGGAAAAACCTGGTCTGGGGAGCAGCCCCTGGGCATGGCTGGCCCCTGGGGGTCTATAAAGCCTTGTTGGGATTTGCCCCTCAATGAACCGATGTTACGGGGGCGGGGGGGGCGCGCAAGGTGGAAGTTTCACCTAGGGCGCAAAATATCCTTGCACCGACCCTGATGATAGGTGAAGACTACTTCCTCATGTGCTAGTTGTATCTAATTAGGCTGCAATACCCCAAATGAGCTTGTTAATCTGTCAGGAAGGAACTATATACTGTTTAGTTTTCATTTGTTCCATAAAGGGCCTGGCGCATTTCTGGGTCCTTTATACATAATCATTATCATCATCAATCATCATCATCATGTCTCTGGTTTCAAACCACAGGGATGAATGTAAGAAGTTTCCCATGTAGCTACAACCTTCGGACTGGACTGCAACCTTTTGGTGGTCAGTTCGGCTGCCTGCTATTCATCAGCACCCAGAGGATTGGTGACATTTAAACTAACATGGAAACCACCTTAGTTTTGGGTTTGACTCTCAATAGCTAATGTCTTTGGAGCAGAGTCCTTTGAAAACTCTTCTTCCAGTGGAGATTGAGACATCTGGCTCTCTCTCCTCCTGAAAGGATATTTGACACCCTCCTAAAATTTTCAAGAGCAGATCCTCCAGTACCAGTCTCAGCCCAGATATAGTAAGTCTAGTTCTACTTGTTTACAGCAAAGACAAACAACTGAAATAAACTTACGTGTCACCTCATGCGAGTCATACTATTTGTTTATTACCTCTCCTTGTTCCTAGATAGAACAAAACATCTCTACTGATTATTTTGTCAAACCATCTTATTTTGTACTACATTGAAATGTATCTGTATTCACTACAATATGTTTAATATCTAGTGCCTAGTACACTAGCAACAACTTTGCCAAGTTCATGTATTTTGCTTTAATACATGGCCTGCCTTTTTCATAGCCTCTGGTTCAGATCTCAGCCCAGTGCTTCCTGCGGTGTCTCTCTCTATTACAATGAGAGATGAAAGCAGAAAAACAGGCCAATTTTCATAAACACTTCACTTGGGTATATGAATTTTTCATGTGAAATTGGGCCATTTTACAGCAAAATAAGCCCACTTATGAGTAGAGGTGCTTCAGAATGAAAATTTACCAGTTTGATTTATTGAGGTAAAGGGATACAATCCAGGGAACAGTTTGTATGAAATGAAAATGGTCAATTTCCCACAGTTCAGGGACATTTAGATTTTTTTTATTCATTTATTTAACTAAGCATCTTATTGTAAAATCCCAAGTTAGTGAACTAGTATATCTGGTAACCAAGTAATTCACTTAGAAGGAAGGATGCTCTTCCAGTTAAGGCACTAAACTAGCCTTCTGAAGATGTGGGTTTAAATCTCACCCCTTCCACAGACTTCCTGTGTGACCTTAATCTCTGTCTTAGGGCTGGTCTACACTAGGGGGGGAGGAAATTGATCCAAGATACGCAACTTCAGCTACACGAATAGCGTAGCTGAAGTCGAAGTATCTTGGATCGAATTACCTGGGGTCCAGACAGCGCGGGATTGACGGCCGCGGCTCCCCCGTCGACTGCGCTACCGCCGCTCACTCTGGTGGAGTTCTGGAGTCGACGGTGAGCGCGTTCGGGGATCGATATATTGTGTCTTAACGAGACGCGATATATCGATCCCAGATAAATCGATTGCTACCTGCCGATACGGCGGGTAGTGAAGACATACCCTTAGTTCCTGTAATGGTACCAGACATGGCGGCGCCTCCTGGTGGTTGGTTTGGGAATTAGCTCTTTCAGCAGTGTGCCTTCACTAGTGGTGTCTCACCGACTGTTACTCTCTCGGTGTCCACCATCCTCATAGTGGGACCCATGTCACTCCCGGACTGCGGCATCTGCTTCTGGACACTGCCCTCCAGCTATGCCCGCTCCGCTGGCTCTCCCCTGCTTCTGGGGGACCGGCAGCTTCTGGTTCTATCACTCGCCTCAGTGGCTCACTGCAGTCCTCATCTAGCCCCTTCCTTCAAGGGCGAACTGCAGTCTGGCTTAGCCATTCATCACTGGCAAGTGGGGGGGCCCAGGCCTGCCTGCTACTCTGGGTCCCAACCCAGGGACCCTCTAGCGGCAGCCACTGATGGCCCTCCTCCAACTCTCCTCTACTGCCTGCTTCCCTGGGCTGCTTCCCTGTTGCCCCAGGATCTTCTCTGCCCCACTGTGTCAGAGTCCCAGTCTGGCAGATGTCAGCCTAGAGCTCCCGCAGCCTCAGCTGACCCTACCCAGCCCAGCCCAGCCCAGCCCTGCTCTGCTCTGCTCTGCTCAGGTGCTTCACTCTCTAAGAGCCAGTTCTTCTCCCTTCACCCTCTAGGGAGAGACTGCCTTCCTCTCTGTCCTGCAGCCTTCTTATAGGGCCCAGCCTGGCCCTGATTGGCTGCTTTCAAGCCTCCACTTGATTGGCTCCCAATAAACCCTTCCATGATTGGCTGGGGCTATGCACAGCCTCTCTGGCTTGCTTTAACCCCTTCCATGCCGTAGTGGGGCAGCTGCCCCACTACAGTTCCCAGTCTGTAATGTGAGGATATTAATGCTTTTCTTCTCTTTTCTATTTAGATTATAAACACTTGGGGCAGTGTGTGTATGTACACTGCCTAGCACAATGGTACATGACAATAATGTTCCTTTAGTTGTGAAGATTCATCTAATTCCTTCCCCCACAGTCAACTTCTGTAGCATTTATAAGCAGCCAAAAAAAAAAAAAAAAAAAAACACACTGTATGTCCTAATTTACTGAGTCCCCCCTGCCCCGAGGGAATTAGCAAAACATTTCTGATCTTAAAACCTTTGCCATTGTTCTTTTTATTGCCTTCATTCTTATAATTGTGATGTTTGTATATTACAGACGTCACGCCTAGATCTGAGCTTGACAGTTACTAGATTTATAGCCAATGATCATGACAAAGGGAAGCTTGCTTCTGAGGTTATTTCAGCTCCTGCAACCCTTCCTGTACCATTTCTTTTTCCCAGGGTGTGAGGACTGTGGGTATCAGTGAACTGAAACTCTCCAGTCTCCACAGATGCCGTGGGATACCCAGTGCTGCAGGTCCCAAAGGAGAACCTGGAGCTGTAGAAATGAGAGGAGGTTTAAACAATTCCAGCAGTTGGGGCTAGATCCACAAAGGTACTTAGGTGCCTAACTGCCTTTTAAGGCACCTGAATCCACCATGTAGGTGCCACTTAGGGTGACCAGATAGCAACTGTGAAAAAACGGGACGGGGGGGGGGGGGTAACAGGCACCTATATAAGAAAAAGTCCCAAAAAACGGGACTGTCCCTATAAAAACGGGACATCTGGTCACCCTAGTGCCACTGAAATTCTCAAAACCACCGCTCAGCGGCTGCCTACCCTCAAGGTGCTTAAGTTGCCACCAGTAATCGCACACAAAGCCACCTAAATATCGATGCCTCCCCAGAGCTAACAAGGGAATTCTCCAGCTTCTCACACTAGGAGTCCCCCCCACAGCTGACCCATGGGGCCCAATCATATAGGCATGGTCAGAGTACACCTCACCCACACAGAACACTGGAGTATCGGTGCTCCCATCCACCCCTTTGCCTAGTGGTCAGGGTGTAGGAGATCTAAGTTCAAATCCCTTCCCTGCCTGATTTGGAGCAGAGACTTGAGTGCAGGTCTCCTACATCCCAAGTGAGCATCCTAATCACCCGGCTTTACTGCAGTGGGTGTCAATTTCGCCTGTTGGAGCTGGTCCACTTTGTATAAAATAAATGGGCCAAAGAGCAAGAATGACTACAGAGCAATGGTTAGGGTAGGATAGAAGAGAGTCAGGTTCAAGTCCCTGCTCCAATTAATATGTAATTATTTATACAAAGTGGGACAGCTCCAACAGGAGAGGAGGAGAGAGGCCTACCCCAGAATAGCCAATAGCCTGCTGATTAAGGCGTCCAGCTGGGATGTGTGCTCAAGTCCCTGCTCCAAATCAGGCTCATCCTGACAAACACTCTGAGGAGGATAATTGAAGTAAACGACAACCCCTCCATTCCACAGCCCATTCCCTCCCAAGTAGCCTGGGGAAAAGGGGTTTGCAGCATGCCTGAGAGCTTAGCAAATCCAAGGCAGGGGATGAATCCCCTAATTGAGGGATTCTGATAGCCTGCCCAATGCTCCTACCTTCTCCTGGGGAGGAGGCGGATCTCGGCTATGGCAGTAGTGGCAGTGGAAGGACAGTCTCTCAGGGAACCAGGTTCCAGACCTCTCAGGACTTTATGGGTTAATACACACACACACACACACACACACACACACACACACACACACACACA
>NW_020664800.1:3666317-3728227 GCF_002925995.2 Terrapene triunguis | reverse complement strand
ACACACACACACACACACACACACACACACACACACACACACACACACACTTTGAATTCCACCCAGAAGCTAGGCCGGATCCCAGAATGCTGATGTCAAGTTCTCCGGTCATGGAACTCCATTTAACACAAGTTATCCAGAGAACCTCACAAGGACCCTGGAAATAAGATGTGCAGGGAATGCTAAAAAACATCCTGATCACAGCACAAGCCTCTCTCACCCTGCAGCGAAGGACACAAACTGCACAATGACCCTGCTCTGAAACACTGTCCGTTTCCTTTCCTTTATCATGCCACAGAACAATAGAAGCATGAGGGGGTGCTGTTTAGAGGCGGGCTACTTGCGTATCTGATACCAGGACACTCTGGCTAGGGTTTTCAGAGCAACCTATGGAGTCTGAAGATTCCTGCCTACAAGTTATCATGCAGAAGACTAGACAAAACAGGAAGGTAGTTGCACAAATGTGCTAACGGCTGTGCCTTTTGAGAAGAACATTCTCTATTTTAACAAGTTGTTTACCATTTTCCAACCTGCTCTTTTAAAAGGGGCTCTTCCCCAAGTCTACTGTATTTCAGTCTTAGACGTACATCCCTGCTCTTCTCCTCATGTGCCTTTATTTGTAGCATTAGCATGTACTGAAATGTCATCAGTCTGCTAGAGACTCTCATAGCAGTTAGTCTGTAGGACTCCCAGCTCAAGGGGCTCATCCTTAGCTCATAGTGGTTTGCACAGGTTTTTACAGTGGAGTTATACTGGGTAAAGGAGACCAGAGTGAGGCCAGGGGACAGCAGATGTGGGAGCGTGCTTCATTTTCAGTTGGTGCATGTAAAGTTTTCAGCTTTGTTATTTTCCACAGCTTACACACAGAGAACTTAGATAAAAACAAGACTCTTGCAACATCACTACATTACTTCAAATAATTCAAACCACCACAAGAACCCCAAAACAGAGAAAGACAAAGCAGGCTGCTCCCTAAAACAGAGGCACAATGCACCCCACCTTGCTCTCGGTGGTCTATCTGCAAGCGGACTGATGCTTGGCCTAGATTGCACACTTCCCTACAGAGCATGTCAGGACCAGGAAACCCCTGGAAAGTGATAGGTCACAATTATTTCAATACATCACAAGCATCATAAAATATTCAAGTCTTCATCTGCCTTTCAGGAGAAAGTTGCTCAGAAGATCCCAGGCAAGTGGGGCCAGCAGAGCCAAAAGGTAAAGTAACAAAGAACAGCTAATAACGGTGTTTGTGCAGTACCTGCTTGAAATACCAGGAGAGATTTGTAAATATTTGGATGCACCCTTCAGGGCACATTTCTGTGAAGTGTTTTATCCTCAGTGAGGCAGAGCCTCCCCCTGGTGGCCATGGAGGGCTGCTTGGCAGCAGAACCACCGCAGTAGCCCTCAGCGAGGAGGTAAGATTCGGAGAGGTGCAGAGAGGCAGGTCGTGGGGCAGCGACAGCCTCAGGGTGCAGACAGTTCATTTGCTGCTGCTTTGATTCCCTGGCCTTCCACCCTGCAGCTAAGGTGCAGAGGGCCACATCAGCCAATAGTCTGAAACATGGACAGCAGGTGAGCCACCTCCCCCCCTTTGGGGAGGCCAGCCCCTGGCCATGCCCCTTCCACCCAAGGTCTTGCCCCCCCCCCCCCAACATGGCTGGCCTGACCCCAAGCTCCAGGCTGCTGGCTGGAGCTGAGCCCACCCCAGCTTCAGGGAAGCGAGGCAGGGCCTTGGGGCAGAGCATGGGCAGGGCCACAACCTGAGTGGAGACCTGAAATACTCTTTGGGAAGCGGATCTTCTGGTTCCCTGGATCTCCTGCCCGGCTACTCCGGCTGGGTCCTGGCATGAAGATTTAGCCTGAAAGATTTATCCTGACCTCAGTTGAGCCTTCCCCCTTCCCTCATTGATATTTCTGCATCTCTGCTAATTCTGGTCATCTTTTCTTCTTATCAGAAGTAAAAGCTGATGCTGGCTCCTTTGGATTGAAAGGCAAGGATGTGCAAGTAATCCAGAGGTTGTCTACACAGCCCCATAGTGAGGGCCACACGGGTGTGATTTGCAGTGCGCAGTGAAGTGTTGTGCTTTAATCACTTAGACCTGCTAGCGTGAGCTAAAAGTGCCTAGTTTACAATAACAATCCTATCAGAAACAGGACCATGTTAACATGAACTAGATACCTTTGAGTGTGAGCGAGCAGCGTCTACATGATGCAGTTATAGAGCAACACTTCGGTGTGCACTACAAATCACACCCATGTAGTCCTCACTACAGAGCCGTGTAGACAAACCCCAGTCTCGATTTGAAGACTTCAAGCAAGAGAGAATCACCACCTCACTTGGTAGTTTTTTCCATTGGTTAATCACCCTCACTGTAAAAATTTGTGCCTTATTTCTAATTTGAATTTGTCAGGCCTTAATTTCCAGCCATGTGTTCTTGTTACGCCTATCTACCGTACTAAAGGGGTTCTTCAGTAGCAGATACAATCTACCTGAAAGGTCAGGCCTTTGGGGCAATTCAACTTGTAACCATTTGTAGCAAGTCGTTAATGTTGTTTTAATCCAGGTGATTCCTTTAGTAACTTAAAGAACACACAGCTTTCAACCATAGACCGCAACAATGCTAAACAGTCACGCAATTGGGTCTCTAAGGGAGCCTGGTGGTACAATTCTTGTCATTTCACCAGCCTGAACAGGAAGTACTGCCTGAAAGCCAAGGAGAGCAATGCAGATGCTGGAAGACAGGCAAAGGGTACATAGATTCTTACCAGCTGTCAGAGATGAAATGTACACCTGCTTAGATGAGTAAGACGACTGACTGTGCTGTAGGGAACATTCATCTCCAATCATGCTACTGGGACCAGTTCATCTGTAGCTCATATTTTTTTTGTGTGGAAAGTGCCGAGGTCTGAGAGTGGCAAGTACCTATATGATGGGGCCACTGCTTGTCCCTGGATATCTTCCTGCCTACCTCACTGTCATGGAGTCCCCGGGTGATGCTCTGGAACTGCTCCCCACAAAGCCAGTCAGGACTTTGGGGAGCCTCCTCTCCCATGGAGCAGACTGTCTTCAGGGCAAGAAGCTCACACGGCTTCACCTCCTGGGTCTGCCCTTGGAGCATTCAGCATATGCCCCTCCGTGCACTTCCCACAGCAAGTCCGCCCAGGCGGGGTCCTGGGGAAGCCAGAGGGTCCTGCACCCCCACTTCACAGTCAGACGTGACTCTCAGCCAGCAAAACAGAGGTTTATTAGATGACAGGAACACAGTCTAAAACAGAGCTTGTAGGTTCAGAGAACCAGACCCCTCAGCCGGGTCCATTCTGGGGCCCAGGGAGCCAGACAGCCCCTGTCTGCCCTCACTCCTAGTCCCCAGCCAGCTTCAAACTCCAACCCCCTCCAGCCCCTCCTTCTCTGTGGAGTTCCTTTCCCGGGCCAGGAGGTCACCTGACCTCTTTGTTCTCCCACACCTCTAGCATCCCCTTGCGGGGGGGGGGGGGGGGGGGGGGGGGGGAGGGGCCTGGCCATTAGTTGCTAGGCAACAGAGTGTCAGTCAGAAACTGAGGCACCCACACAGTATTCAGAGCAAATATTAAGAACAGTCCCACTTCATCACACCCACATCCTCTTGATACTAAATGTGATCATTTGCTGTGCCCACAGCTCAGTGAGCCTTAGCACGTAGAAGAGACGTGATAGAGAATATCAAAATACATAGCTTTGATGGCGAGCCAAACTGTATTCTACACGCCAAGCAATGAGCCTACAAACGGGGAGTTAAGAACAGAGACCTCCTGGCCTGGATCACCAGATGAGAAGGCTCAGAGCAAGACACATTACAGAGACAGACCTAACAGAATCAGTGATTTTTAGAAAAGGCCGGATATTCCAGATTTGCTGAATCAGGGCCTGTCTCATTCCTTCCTAGTTTGGTAAAAATACTCTTTTGCTATTACTAAGGATTCTCCAACAGCAGCATTTGCTTAGATCTCTCTTTTGACAGGTTGATTGAATCCCACAAGTCAATCACACCCCTCTGACCATAGCAATGGAGGAGGGTCCTTGTCTTCTTGAATTTCCACAATTGTTATTGAGCTTTAAAATCTCTGCCCCTGGTTTGAGGGCCTCACAAACACTCCAGCAAGCAAATATCAAGCAGCAGCCCCCTACACAACACCGTAGGGAAAATGCCCACAGCCAGTGAAATGAGGCCAAGTCAGTAAGCCAACATTGGCTTGGTGGGAGCAGTTTCATACCATGCTGAATGTTCCCAGCTATTACCAGGCCCTTGCTAACCCTTCCAAAACCCCACAAGATGGTCCTTATCATTCATACCCAGCTAACGTGTTTGCAACCAGGCAGGGCATCTCCCCAGCTCGCTAAGGCCTCACTGCCACACCCATGATCTCTTTAAAGCAGATCCACAATCTTAAACAAACAAAACACAGGCCTTCAACTGACCCTTGACATTTTAGGCATTCTCACTGCCTCACCTGCCAGGGGACTATAGCAGCCCTGCCTCTTGCAGCTTCCTGGCTCCCTCTCTCTCCAGCAGCTCTCATTTATTTGCTCGCTCTTTGACCCTTTATAGCCCCAGGTGCAGCCCTTAATTTGGGCAAGTGGGAACACCTGTTTTGGCCCAGGGGCACTGGACCTACTTCAGTTACAAGGGCCAGCCACCCTGTGGCAGTTTGTTCCTGCAGGAAGGAAGGAAAATAACTCATTTGGCGGGGTGGGGAAAGCTCTGTAGAGGTGTAGAAGGTTGAATTTTTCAAAAGCAACTAGGGTATTCAGCCACACAACAGCTATTGGTTGGGATACAAGTTGTGAGGCTAGATTTCCTATGGCTTCTATGGAGGCTGGATCAGGACTCTACTCTGCTTTGAAAACCTAAACCAGCAAGGAAGTTAGGGTATGTCTACACTGCGAAAAAATAAGCCTTAGAATAGGTTTCACTGCAAAAGGTTCCCTCTCTATCCTTGAAGGAAGGGGCAGGATTTGCTGAGGCAAACACGCAGATCAGAGTAGGATGTTCAAGTAATACTTACCCTTGTTCTTCCTTTAAGAGATACAGGAGACTCTGGACTCAGCAACTGGAATGATAGGTGACAATGTCTGCAAACTCCTTTAATGTCCATTTGTTCCACCTATACTCACACTGAATGGTACCTTACTTTGTGAGGAATGACACTACTTGAGGTTAAAAGATTTTTCAGAGATCTTAGGCACCTCAATTTCCCTTGAAGTCAGTGGTGTCTAGAGGTACTCAAAACCTTTGAAAAATCAGACCCTAGATTCTCTTTTTCTAGCTGGGGAACGGTGCTTCTACGACATTTGCTAATGGGCAGGTGAAATTTTAGGGATGGAAATTGGACTGCTAAAGGAATCCGTACAGAGTAGCTGAAAGATTGCCCTTACTCAGGTGTTCAAATCCACCAGAAAGAAAAACAAAGATTGGGCAAATAGTTACTGGGATATGCTGAATTTTTCATTTCCACCAGGAAATAATGAACTGCACATCAATCACAGATATCTGGAAAACAACAAATACTTTGTCAATTACAAGTCATTCAACTACATGCTGATTCTTTGAGGCTTTCTTAGTGGTGATACAGGGAGGTTCTCGTCATATTCTGTCCCTTTCATAAAAGAAGAAAAAAATCCAAAGCAAAGAAAGATGTACAACGTCCTGTGGCAGAAGCAAAATATATTTCTCCTCATCTGCAACAACTATGTTTAATCTGTTAGGGAAAATGCGCAGTTAAACTAGAAACTGAGCCCCGTACACTGTATTGGAAAATCCCACCTGAACCCCTGAGGGGTTAAATGCTTATATCTTTTGCTTTGCTAGCTTGCCTCCAAATCTCCCTGGATTGTTTTCACTAGGGACATTTCAAAAGCATTTTCAAGCTTTCTGAACCTAGTTTGAAATTCCACCTTGTTGCTACTAAATGTTTGGGGCCAGATTCTTAGCTGGTATATATCAACAAAGCTCCATTGATCTCCACCAGTTTACCGATGTATTGTTACTTTATGAGCTCTGGAGAGGATGAGATAGGATACAAAATTAATACCTGCTCTGGGCTAGAGCCTCAGGTTCACCCACTATAACAACAGACATTGTATTGATACAACATAACAATTCTCAGACGCACTGTCCCAGGAAGTGCAGAGCGTCCAAGGCTTAGTCTATTTATTGACATAAAAACATGGGCTAACTGTCTTACCTTGTCTACTGAGGAGTCACACAAGCACAATCCCCCAGATTGCATCCCACTGGGGTAGACAAAGGTTATTTTCTAGGGCCATTGATTTGTTTTTAGTTTTGTTTTTTTAATTGGTTTGGTTTGTTTGTTTAATTAATTAATAGGAATTCTGTGACTCATCACAATGATCTCCAAATTTACAAGCATAACAACCGGTATCAACAAGTAAGAGGATGTAATTCTTTGCGCAGTGGTTTAAAAATGTAGCTCCAATCCATCTCTCTTCTGTGAAGGAAGCCCAAACCTCGCTGCCACCTGGCGCCGACTACCCTTATTAAGATGTGATTTATGTGCCCTGCTCCCATTGAAATTCAATAACTCCTTCTGGTGCTTTTGAAAACCCACCCTGAATAAACAATCCCACTGTCGAACTGACAGTCCTGGAATTTAGGGAATTAAACTCTGATTCAGCAAAACTCTAAAACACATGCTTATGTTCATCTCTACTCAACAAACCACTTACTAACTTTAAACAGTTGCTAAAGTCTCACTGATGTCAACGGGACATAAGCATTTGAAGAGCTTTGTTGAAATGGGATCTAAAGAAGTTAAATATGATCCGGAGAGGAGAGACTATAATATAATATAATATAATATAATAATTAAAAAAAAGACGAAAGTTCGAGTTGGTACCAGGGAGCAAGAGTGGATCTGCTGCTGGAAGAGTGTACATTTCTCTGAGTCACCACGTTGGGGGTCTCACGTACCTGTCTCCTGGACATTCACAGACACTATTGGTAAATGAGCTGCATACCGAAAACTGGGAATAATTCTATCTGGAGAAATTAGCCTCTGGCACTCTGAGTACTAATAAAATTTACAAGACAATGGTATCTTAATGCAAACTTTTATTGACAATTTTTAACATTTCAAACCCAAATTCCAAGGACCCACTGCTACAAATAAAGACTTTACTGAAACCGGAACTAAACTCACTGGAAAACCTCCTAAACCTGAATTTCCAGAAACAGCACTCAACCCACTCTATAGTAAAAGGAAAAGAAACCTCCTAAACCCTATAATTCCAGGAAAAGTCCCAGCTGGTAATGGGTGAGCAGAGCCCTCTCCTATAAACAAGGACCAGAGAATCCCATTATTCCCATTTTCCTTTAGGCAGAGGTGGAAGACGCAGCACAGAGAGTTGAAGTGACTTGCTCATAAGAGCAAGTGCATTACAGTGGCTTGTGTCCTGATGCTCCATCAGTGGGGTTTGTGCCGTGTGGGTTTCTCTGAGGGATGATGAGGGCTGAAGCTTTCCACGCACTGGCCACACGCATAGGGTCTCTGTCCCATGTGCACTCTCTGGTGTTTAATGAGCACTGAGTTCCAGGTGAAGCTTTTAAAGCAGCAAGGGCATTCGTAGGGTCGCTCTCCCGAGTGGGTTCTCTGGTGTTTGATGAGGTCCGAGCTCTGGCTGAAGTTCTTCCCGCACTCGGTGCATTCGTAGGGCCGCTCGCCCGTGTGGACCCTCTGATGCTGGAGGAGGTGGGAGCTCTGGCTGAAGCTCCGGCCACACTCAGCGCACACGTAGGGCCGCTCCCCCGTGTGGATGCGCTGGTGCTGCACGAGATGGGAGCTCACGCTGAAGTTCTTCCCGCACTCGGCACAGACGTAGGGCCGCTCGCCCGTGTGGATGCGCTGGTGCCTAGTAAGGGCGGAGCTCACGCTGAAGCTCTTCCCGCACTCGGCACATGCGTAGGGTCTCTCGCCCGTGTGAGTTTTCTGGTGCCTAATGAGGGCGGAGCTCACGCTGAAGCTCTTCCCGCAGTCGGGGCATTCAAAGGGTCTCTCCCCCGTGTGGATCTTCCAGTGCTGGAGGAGGTGTGAGCGCTGGCGGAAGCTCTTCGCACAGGCTGCGCATTTGTAAGGTCTCTCCCCCGTGTGGATCCTCTGATGCTGAACGAGGTTTGAGCTCCCTCTGAAGCTCTTCCCGCACTCATTGCATATGGTCGGCCTATCGCCTGCGGGATTCCTCTGGGTGATGACGTCGTCCCCTGCTGGAATAAGAAGAGAATCCAGACATGAGTCATTTCCTGATAGATGCCGACTCCATGGGTGCTCCAGCCCTGGAGCACCCACGGAAAAAAATTTGTGGGTGCTTAGCACCCACCGGCAGCCAGTTCCCCTCCCCCCAGCGCCTCCCACCCACCAACAGCCCCATGCGCTGATCAACTACTCTCCCTGCCTCCCAGCGGCTCCTGCCTGCCACAATCAGCTGTTCCGCAGCGTGCAGGTGGCGCTGGGGGGAGAGGGGAAGGAGCGGGGCGCGCTCGGGGGAGGGGGGCGGAACCAGGCGGGAAGAGGCAAGGCGGGGGCAGGAAGAGGTGGGGCCAGGGTGGGGCCTTGGGGGAGGGGGTGAGGTGGGGACAGGACCCGGGGCTGAATGGGGGTTGAGCAGCCCATGCCAGGGGCTCTTGGGTGCTATTGCAATCCAGTCGTCAATCAGAACAGAAAGAGATGAGAAGGGGAGAGTCTGACATCGCTGCCAGAGATTGTTTACCAGGAACAGCAGAGCAGACATGACACCGAACAGGCCGCCAGCAGCAGGTAGGGGTGTGCACAGAGAGGAGCGAGGGGGCCTGGGAATCTCTGGCTGTTTTGCTCGCAGGCCCATCCAAAAATCCTTCAAGATATAACCAGGGGAGCAGGAAACCCTATATTCCAATTTTAGGACATACTGCTAGAAGGCTAGATCAGAAAAAGGGTTGTTGGTTTTTTTAAATTCGTCTATTAAAAAGCAACTCCAATTGGCAATGTCTAGTGACAAGCAGGGTTTCTTGCAATGAGACTGAAAATCAGGAATCGAATCCCTGAACTGTCCCCCGAAGACAGAGGGAAAGGATGGGTGAGGGGACAGACCCCTGCCAGATGTGAGTTAGGATGGGTAGACAGCCCTGACTGACATCAGCCATGTGGGCATCATCCACACCAGATACAATAGTGGAAGAGATAAGAGGGAGATGAGAAGATATGGGGTCGGGAAGGAATTTTCCTCCAGGGTAGATTGGCAGAGGCCCTGGAGGTTTTTCACCTTCCTCCGCAGCATGGGGCAGGGGTCGCTTGCTGGAGGATTCTCTGCGACTTGAAGTCTTTAAATCACGATCTGGAGACTTCAACAGCTGAGTTAAGGGAAAGTGGGGGGGTCAGCTTTTGTGGCCTGCATCATGCGGGAGGTCAGACTAGATGACCATAATGGTCCCTTCTGACCTTAAAGTCTATGAGTCTATATGAAAGTGCTGCTGGATTCCCAGATCTTCATTCCACTGACAGCTCCTGAGGTGGTTTAGCCTATTTCTCACCTGTTCGGGCACCTCTTGGGACCTCCCTTTCCTGGGAGCTCTGGAGGTCTGGGACCCAGGGCTCTTCCCCTCGTTCCAGCTGGGAAATCACGTCAGGTTTGGGAATGGAAGATCCTGCTCAGGGAGAAAGGAAATCAGCGTTTGTCAAATATTCCTCGACTGTTTATTACAAAGAATGGCCCCTGATTTAAACCCAGCTCCTCTTTCTGCTGGGAGGAGCCGTTTCGCCTGAATAGACGGGGGATGTTCCCCGAGGCCCTTGGGAAAGGCACACAGTGTCTGGGAGATGTGTTGAGCCCCTTATAGCTGATTCAGGGACCTGCACATAACTTAGGCAAAGAGAAACTAATAAGCCTGGTACTTGCTGCTATGTCTACTGCAGTGAGACCGGGGCCTCTCAGCACATGGAACCAGGCCAAGGAGGCGAGGGGACATGGTGAGCCTCTGTAGAAGTGCCTATGTATAGGGGAATCGCACCGTTCTCTCCCCACTGAAAGCCCTGGACGGTGTTCTGTCTCTGAACAGCCTTCCCTATGGGAGAAGACGGGGAGGTGGCAGACTCTCCCGCAGCTTGGCGTGTTGGCCAAGGTGGCAGCCATCACATCTGCTGCTGTTCATGCATCCTGCCCAGCCACCCCCGTCTTCAAGAAGGGACTCTGACTTCCCTGCGCTGCTTACTCCAGCTGCTCTGCAGGGCGGGGAGGGTTGTGACCCGGAGCAAACCCAGCGTCGCCTCAAGAGGCTTTTGCAACTATCTTGATGGGGGTGGGGGTGTCCGGTGAAGGTGAGTTGGACAGAGAAGCCAGTGACTAGTGGGCGTGTCTCTCTGACTGCGTGCGACTGGTGCTGTATATGCTTGTCGAGGGACAGAGAGTGACTGTGGTGTGTGAGGGTTAGATTGAGGGTGTGTGGCTGTGACTGGAGAGCTGTGGGAGACACTGGACCGAGGGGAGGCGGAGGGAAGGTGTGGAGATGATTGAAAAGAAGGATTGTGGGAGGAAGGAGGAGACGCAAGGGGAGAACAGTGGAAGAGAAGGCAAAGAGCACCGCAAAGGGCGGGAAAGGGGGATCCAGAGAGAAAAAGAAAGAGAAAGAAAGAGGGAGACGCGATGTAGTGAAATACAAAGAAGAGCAGAACATAGGAATTGCCAGACTGATCAGACTCAAGGTCCATGTAGTCCAGTGCCCAGGCCAGTCACCTGAACCGGCTGTTCCAGAGGACGGAACAAGCAATTTTGCATTAGGCAAATGTGGAATAATCTGCTCCCCATGTTAGGTCTCACCCTCATCTCTACAGATTAGCTTAAACCCTGAAGCATGAGGGTTGTATAAGGCCAGACAAGACCACTGTGATCATCTCATCTGACCTCCTGGATAACACAGGCCATGTGACTTCCTTAATCATAAGGCAAGTTTTACAATCATTGAATCATTCTCCTGGCTCTTATCCAATTTATCAACATCCTTCTTGAATTGTGGATGCCACAACTAGACACAGTATTCCAGTAATGATCACACCAGTGCCAAACAGGGAAGTAGTATAACCTCCCTGTGCTTACTTGATATTCCCATTTATACACCCTAGGACTGCATTAGGATTGCACCAAGAACTCTCGTTCTGCTGGTTATCCACCACGATCCCCAAGTCTTTCTCAGCGTCACTCCTACCCAGTACAGTCTCCTCATCCTGTAAGTGGGACCTAAATTCTTTGTCCCTAGATGTATAATTTTACATTTGGCCTCATTCAAATAAATATTTTGTTTGCACCCAGTTTACCAAGGGATCCAGATTGCTCTGTATCAATGACCTGTCCTCTTCATTATTTACAGGGGGGGGGGCGGCCGGAGGCTTTTTCGCCTGGGGCGGCGAAAAAGCCAGAGCCGGCTCTGCATGGATAACATTTGCATATAAGGGGGTGGGGAGGAATACCCACAAGGGTTCAATCCCTCCCCACCCCCGCAAAGTGCTCACTCATTTACGGGCTACTTGAAAGGTATTGTCTGGGGTCTCCCCCTGCCACTCCAGGCCTGGCTGGATCCCCAGACTTCTAAGGTATGTCCACACTGCACACTAAACCCAAGCTCTGACTCAGGTTTCAGCTCAAGCCCCACTTCCATCCACACACAAATCAGTCTGACTCACATCAGCAAGTACCTGAGTCCTAGACCCAGCTAGTGGGGCGGGTCAGAGCTCAAGTCCTGCTGTGGCTCAGGTCCAAGCCCTGTTATTTTGAACACAGGCCAAGCCACAGACCCGAGTCAGAAGGTCTGCGTGGTGCAGTATGAATGCGTTGGTATGGCTGTGAGATCTGGGTTTCGCAATTGTAAGTCTAGGTTACAATGCAGTGTGGATGCTCAAGCATGGGCTTGGAAACACCAAGGCCACAAACACAAGCTCCTCCACAGAGCTTCAAATAAACAAGAAGAGCTTAATCCTTACGCAGTGAGACCAGAGTCTGGTAATTCTCCTGCATGACATCCCTGTAGAGGGCCCTCTGCATATCGTCCAAAAGGCCCCATTGCTCCCGAGAGAAATACACAGCCACATCCTCAAATGTCACCGGGACCTGAAATCACAAGCATTGCCCACTCAGTATCTGCTGGTTCATGAACAATCCCACCGCCCAAGCCATGTGCCTCAGTCTCCCGTACCTTATGCTCTATGGCACGGCAAGGCAATAGCTCACCTAGAGCTCCGGTTAGACTCACCTGGCACCACGTTCTCACGGGACCCCTCAATGCAGGCCTGCTTTCCCCCAGATGTAAGCCCACCCCGCACTCCATACCCGCCTCAGACATCACTGAACTCCGAAATGCCAACGCTGGGAAGCCCAGAGGCAGAATGTCTTTGTGGCTGTGTCCTGAGCTCCGGGCACTTTTCCATTAATTTGCCCCCATCTTGGGATCTGTGGCTTCACGTCTGGGTCTTGGCAAGACTGGGAGATTCAATCAGAAACTTCTCAATGATGCTCTATTATTCACCCATCCTGCCAGAAACAATTCCCAGCAGCCCTTGCCTAGCACAGAGAGGAAAGTGCTGGGATTTGATCCATATGCTGTAGCTCGGGGATTTCTCCCTTCCCCTAATCATCTCCTTGATCCTACAAGTCAGCCCCTGGTCCGAACACATCCTGGCAGGCTGCACTCTCTCCCCTCCTCCACCTACCTGTGTATTTAGTCCTCTCCCTGCATAACAAGCCCCCCCAGCCCCATGAAAATGCCTTACCTGAGCTGGCTCCGGTGCAGCCATTTCTCTTTTCTGTCCCCCTGAAACGATCAAAAGGTGGGTCTTATTCCTCAGCTTGTCAGGGCACTGAGGGCAAATGGGGAGAGATGAGGTCGGGCTCCCGACCATTTTAAAGCCCGGTCCTCTCTCCAGTCTCTGTCTGCATGCCAAATTTGCAGGCTGTGTGGTGCTGGTAAAATGCTTGATAGTGCAGATCTGGCACCTGTCACCGGGCTAAGAACACCAAAATATTTTAAACCCTCCCTTTACCAGCCCTGCAAAGGCAGACTGAAAAGAAGCTGTTTTGGTGAAACCAGTTGCATCAGCATGTTTACTAGACAGAAGCAGAAAACTGACTTAGGGAAAGGGGAGGGAGCATTTCTCATTTCTCCTCTGGCTGGGAGCCTGGGTTATTGTTCCGTTCCTGGAAGCGCTGGTCTCTCGGACCTGCACCGGCTCCGGCGAGTGCCAACAGAACTGAGATCCTGTGTGTGTCAGGGGCACACAAGGAGCTGAGATGGAGAGAAGGCACAGCCATTTTTACATAGTCTCCTTGCTGCCCAGCGCCAGTCAGTGCTTGAGTTCTCTCTCTCAATTACCTGTGTCTCCCTAGGACTAGTCAGAGCCAGAGACAGGCCCCACCTTGGCTAGGAACAGGGCCTTGCTGTGAGATCTCTCCCTGGGGTGAGGCAGCAGAGCAGCTCAGGCAGGCCTCTGGGCACAGCAGAGGCTGTTGCGATTGCAAATTACAGGCAGCAGCAGCTACATCTCAGGAAGCTCAACCCCTGGTATCCAAAGCACAGGAACTAGCAAGAGGAAAGACAGGCACAGCTTCTCCTGCCACAATAACCGCCACCCTCTAGCGGTCATCACTACGGAAACCTGGACACAGCCTCCCCCACAGAGCAGTCCAGGTCCAGGATCCTTTCCTCATTGTTTAACTAATAGAAAATCAGAGGGGAAAGAACAGCATGTGACAGGCATAGCTCTGTCCTCCAGGGCTGGGCAGCCTCACCCGGACCAGGTTCCCATCAGCCCAGCGTCCCTTTTAGTTTAGGATCCCCCTGGAACAGGGCTGGATCTCCCGACCAAATCCCCTCCTCACTTCTGTCAGAGGCTGGGGCTGGGGCTGGGTGTGGGTGTGGGTGTGGGTGTGTGAATATCTCTCCTGCTGAGCTCTTCCTGATGGTTTTAAAAGGGGTCGCTTTGTTCTGACCTGACCCTCTCTCTGTCTCCCACAAAGTCTCTGTTCTCTATAACTAGGCTTAGAAGGATTCAGTTTTTGCTACAACCCCGCAAGCATCAATAAACGTCGATTTCACTGGACACACGCAAACGGACGCAAAAGTATTTCCATCAATTATCAAAATGTAGAGATAGGCAAAGTAAGAAAAATGCTGCTTGAGGACTTAGTTGAGTTTGGTTGAAAGATATTTACTTCGTGTATCTTGACACGTGATGTTGACAGTTTGTGTTTCCCAGTGGTTACAAAGCTTTAACTTTATGAATGTCAGTGTCTGCTGTCATTAAACAATTCTTGTCTGGTCCCCGCCATGTCTAGTTTCCCTACAACGGCGAAAGTGTAGCTGGATAAAAATCAAAGACAGTGCTTAAAAATAAAAATCAATATTATCCATTAAAATTGTAAAAAAAATTGAATTCTGCCAAGCTTCTCTCAGCCTCCCCCGATCCCAGGTATATCCCGCAGCAGTTCCCCTCTCTGACTCTCTCAGGCCCTCACTCCCATCTTCTGGGGGTCTGTGTAGAATTGTCTATAGCAGGGGTTGGCAACCTTTCAGAGGTGGTGTGCCGAGTCTTCATTTATTCACGCAAATTTAAGGTTTTGCGTGACAGTAATACATTTTAACGTTTTTAGAAGGTCTCTTTCTATAAGTCTATAAGATATAACTAAACTATGGTTGTATGTAAAGTAAATCAGGTTTTTAAAATGTTTAAGAAGCTTCATTTAAAATTAAATTAAAATGCAGAGCCCCCCGGACCGGTGGCCAGGACCCGGGCAGTGTGAGTGCCACTGAAAATCAGCTCACGTGCCGAAGGCGGCACGCGTGCCATAGGTTGCCTACCCCTGGTCTGTAGCCTATTTTCCAGGACTTTATCTAATTTTACGTAGATTTTCAATGTCCCTAGTGACGGAAGCGCTAGTGATGCCCTTTCTCTTGAGGAGGAGACTATTTCACATGGCCAAAGTCTCCTCATCATTAGGAATTGTTTTCTTGTAGCCTGCCACAAATTTCCACTGGAGAAGCAAATGATTTCTACTGAGTGGGACTGAATAAGGGGCAAATAAGCCAGTCTCTCTCCTGGAGCTGGAGAAAGGGGGGTGAGGGGGAAGGAAACAGGGTAACAAGCTGGATTTTAAAAGTTTGTAATGCGATTTTTTAAATTTAAACTAGATTGTAAAGTCCCCAAACATCTCCCCATCCCGAATTTCAAGAGCAACAACACCCTGACCCAGCAGCAAGAGGAAGAGTCCCCCCCGGAAGAGAAACAAACAACGGCTAGTGCCTAACAATGGGAGCTGAGCCCCATCTTCTAAACAAGGACATGAGAAACCAAGAGAAAACACTATATAAAAATTAGTGAATGTTCTAGAGACGGTACACTGGGAGCTTCTATTCATCCTTTCTCATAATACAGGAACATGGGGACATTCAAGGAAATTGACAGGTGGTCAGTTCAAAACTGACAAAAGGAAATACTTTTATAGAGAATGAACAATTAACCTGTGGAACTCATTGCCACAACATGTTATAGAAGCTTTAAAAAAAAACAGAGAAGGAAGGATGGCCAATGGCTAAGGCACTAGCCTAGGACTTGGAAGAGCTGGATTCAATTCCCAGTTCCCTGCTCTGCCACAAACGTCTTGTGTGACCTGGGGAAGGTCATAATCTCCCTGTGCCTCAGCTCCCCACGTGTAAAATGGGAATAGTAGCACTCCCCTACCTCAAAGAGTATAAACACTTTAAAGGTTGTGAGGTACTCAGATACTATGTTAGCAGGAGTGTAAAATAGATAGCTCCGCGGAATTTAAAGAAGGATTGTTCTATGTGTAAGAAGAATATTGTGTGATGTAATATCAAAATAATCACCCCTAAAGCCAGGAGTCTTGGAAATGATACAAACCCTCATGCTTCGGGGTATAAGAGGTGGCAAAATCTCAGGTTTTTTTACAGTTAAAGTGTGGCTCCCAGAGCCCTCCACACCCCTCTCCCCCATTCTCCGCTTACCAGACTGGAGTGGGGAGGGAGCTCAGGGCTTCTCCTTCAGCAGGAGCCCTGAGACCCCCAGCCCCGCAGGGCAGAAGTCCCTAGCCCCACCACCCTGCAGCAGGGAGAAGCCCTGAGCCCTGGCAGACACACCTGCCTCTCGAACGTCTGAAGATTATCGTATGCAGCGCAGAGGGTCAGTAAGTTTGGCCACCCCTGACATAAGCCAACCTCTAACTATTGGGAGTTAGGAGGAATTTCCCCTGGATTCTCCGCTCTGCCCTCCGGACAGAGACGCATGCTTCAGTCGCTATGAGCATGGCATATGCTGGGGGAATCAATAGGCGGACCGCGGGCCAAATCCGGACTGCCAGTAGGGCTGCCCGGTGTTCAATTTTCCACCAGAACACCTGGTCAAAAAGGGACCCGGCGGCTCCGGTCACACTGCTGACTGGGCTGTTAAAAGTCTGGTTGATGGCACAGCGGGGCTAAGGCAGGCTCTCTGCCTCCCCGGCTCCACACGGTTCCTGGAAGCGGCAGCATATCCTGTGGCTCCTAGGCAGAGGGGTGGCCAGGGGCCTCCGCGTGCTGCCCCCGCCCCAAGCGCTGGCTTCGCAGCTGGCCAGGAACCGCAGCCAATGGGAGCTGCGGGGATGGCACCTGTGGGCACGGGCATCACACAGAGCCCCCTGGCTCCTCTGCCTAGAAGCCAGACATGCCGGCCACTTCTGGGAGCCGCGCAGAGCCAGGGCAGGCAGGGAGCCTGCCTTAGCCCTACTGTGCCACCGACTGGGAGCCGCCTGAGGTAACATCACCCACCTAGGAGCCAGACATGCTGCTGCTTCCCAGGAGCTGCCTGAGGTCAGCGCCGCCTAGGAGCCAGCCCGCATCCCAAACCCCCTCCTACACCCCAACCCTCTGCCCCAGTCCTGAGCTCCCTCCCGCACACAAAATCCCTCCTGGAGCCTGAACCCCCTTGTGCACTCCAACCCTCTGCCCCAGCTCTGAGACCCCTCCTGCACCCCAAACTCCTCATCCTTGGCCCTACCCTAGAGCCCACATCCCCAGCCAGAGCCTGCACCCCCTCCCACACCCCAAACCCTTCATCCTCTGCCCCAGCCCTGAGCCACCTCCCGTACCCTAACTCCCTACCGGAGCCTGCACCCACTCCCGCATCCCAATCCCCTGCCCCCTCCCGCACCCCAAACCCCTCATCCCCAGCCCCATCCCAGGGCCTGCACCCCCCACCAGAGCTCTCACCCCCGTCCCGCACCCCAACCTCTGCCCCAGCCCGGAGCCCCCTCCCGCACCCCAAACCCCTCATCCCCGGCCCCATCCCAGGGCCTGCACCCCCCACCGGAGCTCTCACCCCACTCCCGCACCCCAACCTCTGCCCCAGCCCGGTGAAAGTAAGTGAGGGTGGGGAAGAATGAGCAACGGAGGGGAGGGGGGGTGAAGCGAGTGGGGGCAGGGCCTTGGGGAAGGGGCGGGGCAGGGCAAGGGTGTTTAGTTTTGTGCGATTACAAAGTTGGCAGCCCTACCTGCCAGCCGCTTTCGAAATCTTTTAATTTACTTATTATCATGAGTTATTATTTTTGTATTATTCTCTCTGGAGTCTGGCTCTTGACTATACCTTGACCAAGAAATTTGGACCTTGCCCACAAATAACGGATTACCCCTGGCATACGCTCCGTGTGTGCGGGTGCCGCTGATCTGCTCACAGAGCCTCCTCGCCCCCTGTGAACCGGGCAAAATTCACAAGTGTTCCCCTAGCTGTTGCCACTAGAGGGTGATGGCTGTTGGGAAAAGGCAAGAGGCTGCTTCTCTTTCTGCCTCTGGATTGCCTGTCCTCGGGATTTTAAGGATGAGCTTCCCGGGTGAGAAGGTCCCTACCCAGCTCCCTTCTGTCCAAGAGCCCAGAGCAAGGAGCTGCTAATCTCCCATCTCCAAGGGGCCCTGGGCTGCTGAGAGACATGATTTAAAGTGCCACTGCAAACCAACCATGGGCCCCGTCCCAGGCTGTAACTACTGTCTTTGGGAAGCAAACAGATTCTACAGTCACCTTCTGAGCCAGGAACTGCAGGTAATTGAGAGAGAAGGCAGGAAAGTATCTGTAAATGCCTTTTCCTTCCCCCCTACCCCACTGCTGCTCCCTGTGTGCCTGAGCCCCAGATCCGCTCACTGCACAGACCCACCCCGGCTGTTATTGTCTGGGCAGAGGGATCACATCACACTGGAAATGTAACCAAGATCAACCTCCCAGCTGGCGGGCGAGTGGCACTGGGAAAGGAGAGAAGAGACTGAAAGGGGCAGAAGGAGAAATAAGGGCCAAGATATGAGCTCCCAGATCTAGCAACTGCATCAGCATTGGGCCAGTTTGCTTTCCTTTTAACCAGCGGGGGAACCAAAAATCAAAGCCAGTTCCCTTCCTCTTCAGAGTAAAGGCGCTTCTGAGGGAATGTGCGGCCCGGGGGAACATGGTCACCAGAGTGGCTCCTTTTAGTCTGTTGTTGTACGGCGCTTTGTTCATGAAAGGCCAGTATTGAATACTTCTACAGCCAGGAGGAAATCCTGCCCCCGTGACTTCAAGAATTTCCCCCCTGGTTTTTTTTTTTTTTTCCTGCAGCATCTGGGTTGGCCACTGTCCGGGAAGGATGTCTGACCGGCTGCACCTTTGGTCTGACTCGGTCTGGCAAGTCCCAGTTTTGCGTTCTTTGTGTCTGCCTCTTAGTAAGCGCTTTAGCTTCACCTCTGTGTTTTGCATCAGGCTGAGGACATTGCCAGAACTTGATCAATAAAATAGGAGGGTAATTTCCCTCTCCTCAGAGCTTTCCGTGAGGACAGAACTGTAGTGTGTGTGCAGTCACGCAGGTGTATAGAATTCCTGTCTCCTCTCCACACCGGGCCTGTCCATGGTCTCTCTGCAGGTGTGGAGATGAGCACAGTGGTGCTGGAACAATTTGTCTAGTGGGGGCGCTGAGAGCCATTGAACCAAACTGTAAATACTGTGTATAATGGAAACCACTCCAAGCCAGGAGGTGCTGCAGCACCCCCCAGTTCCAGCACTCATGAACAAGCAACAGGCTTCGTACTTGATTTTTGCCTAAGTCATCAGGTCCCCTTCAGTGGGAGGTCTCCAAATTTCCTACAAGGGAGCACAATGCATCTGCCAGCAGAGAGGCGAGGTTCCCAAACGGTCTGGTTGCAGAGCATACCACCTCACTGTGTAGCACTGCAGTCAGCTCGCCTCAGTGTCCCCTACTTGGTTCGCCAGTTAAGGGAGGTGTAGCCAGGAGTTCTGAAATAATATTGCCGCTCTTAGGAACTTACAGTTCTTCTGGCCCTTCCAGCCTCAAGCCATTCCTTCCAGCCTGGGTGCAGGGTCTCCACAAACCTCCGTCTAGGGGTGTGCTTGAATCCTCAGCCACCCCTTGCCCTGAGTGTACCACAGAATCTCCCTAAAAGAGCTGTACCTTGGAATATGGTTGGCTGGCTCTGAGCTCCCACCACCCCCTTACAGTCTATGGCCCACCCACTAAGCACCCAGCCCTACCCAAATCTGAGCAGGGCTGGAGCACCGCTGGAGCATCGCTCCGGGACCTGAACTGCACTCCGGCACCTCTGGCTTGTCATTTTCTGAGGAACCCCACGCTCCTGCCCCGCTCGGCAGGCGAAGCCCCTCCACACCGGGCCGGGACAGAAACTGGACAGTGACATACACACTGGAGAGTGGGGCCTGACACCCCAATGGGAATGGCTTCCTCCCACTCACCCACAGGGACTTGCCCTACCCAGAACCCTTCCCCACAGAGCTGGGAGCCTGGTCGCTTCCCCCCGCCACTGATAGAGAGCCGCCCCCAGGAAGCAGGGCCCTCCCAGCGCTGACTCCTGCTCCCTGTGCAGGTGTCAGCGCAGTTCCTCGGCCTCAAGGGAGGCAAGCTGCATCTCACCCACATTTCATTCCCGGAGCGGTGCGTGCATCCGGGGTAGACGCTTCCTTCAGCCAGTTTAGTTTCTCTTGCTTCTTCCCTAACTCAGCCCCAAGAGGTCGGGTGGGCCTAGACTCGGGCAGCTAGCCCATGCCACAACATCTCCTCGAGCTGAGCTAGCGCGAGTCGGTCATTGCCTGCCCACTCACCTTTCCACTCCTAGCTACACCACCGGCCTCCAAGAACATTTTCCCCTCTGTTAAGATGAGATATACTCACTGTCAGAAAGGACGGATCATTTAAAAACCATGCACCATTTTTGTAACAAACTCTCGGCAAACGTGTGACAAACCCTGACCTCACCCACTTCCTTTCCCTTGAGCAGGACTGCCCGTTCCAAGACCCGCTGTGATCCCAGACAGAACAAGGAGAAGAGCTGCGGGTCCCCGATATGCAAGGCCGTGAGACGATGGTGAACGGTGCCCACACAGGTGAGGAGTAAGCAGCTTGCACCGAGCCCAAAGCTCAGTGAACGGAGAATTGTGGAATTCCACCCAAGCTGTTGCAAGACCTCACCATTATGTCATCCTGCCTCCTTCACTGCAGTAACCATATCCTAGACATTCAGGGCTTCCCACCCGTCCAAACTGATATGAAACAGGGGTTCTTCCCCTCGCCCATCCTTTATCTCTGGCTCAGGTGGGACTTTGAGGCAGCATAAGTCCCCCTCCCGGCGAAGGGTTCTTGTGGAGTTTAGTTCTGGTGACTTTTAATATTCATGACAAGCCCCACTGCCCTTCCTACTCCTGAGGGTCTCTTTCTCCCCAGCGCAGGGAGCAAATCATGGCTGGATTCCCTTTTCATTCCAGCAGGTGATGGGATGCCGAGAAAGAATGAGGAGCAGAAGCCCCTGCATGAAGCGCCTGATGTGGTGGAGCCTCCCGTGACTTTACCCACAAGATCCCAGAGCCCCGAGTGGGGAGGAGCCCGTGAGACTCGGTGTGGATCAGAAAAGCGGCGGAGGAACCCGCCAGCACAGAGCCGGGGTAAATCTGCTCAGGTGGGTGATGGCCTCACCCACCAGGAGAGACCAAATACGTGCACGGACTGCGGGAAGAGCTTCAACAAGAGCTCGTCTCTGATTATCCATCAGAGAACCCACACGGGGGAGCGGCCCTATGCCTGCCCCGAGTGCGGGAAACGCTTCACCCAGAGCTCCACCTTCCTGCGGCACCAGCGGATCCACACTGGCGAGCGGCCCTACGACTGCGCCGAGTGCGGAAAGAGCTTCCGGGTCAGCTCTCACCTGGTCCGGCACCAGCGGATCCACACGGGCGAGCGGCCTTACGTGTGCGCTGAATGCGGGCGGAGCTTCAGCGTCAGCTCCCACCTGGTGCAGCACCAGCGGACGCACACGGGCGAGCGGCCCTACCGCTGCGCATGCGGGAAGAGCTTCAGCCTGAGTTCCCACCTCATGCAGCACTGGACCATCCACACGGGCGAGCGGCCCTACCAGTGCGCCCAATGTGGGAGGAGCTTCTCCATGAGCTCCGCCCTCATCAGGCACCAGAGACTCCACGCGGCGGACGCGCCCCGCCAGTGCACCCAGTGTGGGAAAAGCTTCAGCCGCGGCTCGGAGCTGAGCGAGCACCAGAAGATCCACACGGGGGAGCGGCAGCACGAGTGCGCCCAGTGCGGGAGGAGCTTCGGCGCAAGGTCCAATCTCCTCCAGCATCAGCGGACCCACGCGGGCGAGAGGCCCTACACCTGTGCCCACTGTGGGCGGAGCTTCAGTCGGAGCTCAAACCTTATTACACACCAGAGAATCCACACAGTCTAAGAGCCCGACCCATGTGAAAACCATGGGCCGACAGCTACAGGCCACATCCCATCCAAGACACGGGCATCTCCTCCTTTTGGGGCATGTGGAGCTCTTTCCCACTCATGTGCTGCTCTTGGGATGCGGTGGGGTGAGGAGACAATGAGGAGATGCTGTGGGAAGGGATCGTTTGGGATGCAAGGTGATGGGAACCAGGAAAGGAGGCAGAAGTGGGTGTTGTTGGTGAGTCATGATGGTTTGAGTTGGGTGAGTGAACGGAGCGGGGTTCCCAGGTAACTCTGGGCCTGTTTGAGTGTCAGTGAATTTCCATATTTACATTCTCTTTTTTCCTTTTTATTAGCTGGCAAATCTTTTTTTCATTTGGGTTGCCTTGGGAATCCTGAGCCGTGCACGTCTTGGCCTGGGGCAGGGAGTGAGCTGGTCAAAGAAGGGGTGTTCTGAGATGCCCTCCAATTAAGGAAAGTTTGGAGTGTTAAAAGGAGTGGACAAGTAAACACATCAGAGGCTAAATGCATGTGAAACCGGGTAATCTAAATGGCAGAGCTGGTTGAAAACCAACAAACTGATTTTGCAGGCGGGGGGGAAGTCAAAACTAACACCAGGGCAGCTGTATTGATACTGATGTTCATTTTCATACCAAAATCATAAAAGCCTCCATTCTTCATTTAAATGAAACTGCCACCAAATTTCTAGTCTGCTGCAACAGAGCACTGCAGAATCCAGAGACTTTGCTGCAAGATTTAGGTTCAGCTGCTGCAGGGACTTGGATATGAAATATCCATATAGGCGTTTTCAACCGGAGTTTGGCTATATAGCGATGTCAAATTAAAATGGCCAAATTAAATAAAAACCCTCCCATTTCTCTCTTGGGATCACTGCTGCACCCAGTTAGTACCATGCAGACTGCATACTAACGTATATAGTCCCGCTGACTTCAATGTGAGCAGGTACTATGCTTGATAAGCGTTGGCATGACTGGGCCCTTATTTGGTATGAGTTTCCCTTGTGCTTGTACAGAATGCATGTTCTCCATCCGGTTTCATGTAACAGTGTTTCCAAAAGTTAATAATATGTTTGACCATCGAAAACACAACATAAATAAATTGTACCGTATAGTAGTGGTGATACGTATCAAAGTGGGAGTGAAAGGTTGGGTGGTTCATATCCTGTGATTATAGATGCTGCTCCGAAAATTGATGAAGTTGGGACATTCCCATAACATGAATAAGGACATCTGTGAATTGTGCCACTTCTACCAATCAGGAACTGAACCGACTGTATGCAACACGCTAAAGAAAAAGAAGCCCACAGCTCTGTGATGCTGCTGGTGGCTGGGCCTTCGCTTTGCTCGCTAAAGAAAACAGCACGCTCTCTCCCCCAGGTTCTGCCGCACCCTGCCAAAGGAGTTCGCAGGGGTTTCCTGAGCCTGCCAGGGCTGGTATTCTAAAGCTGATTTAATCTCCACACTGACCCTGTTTGGAACTAATTAGCGAGAAGGTAAAATAAGCAAGGAAACAGAATGGGATGAAAAGACACATTAGAAAGGGGAAGCAGGCTTTAAAATACGTAGATTGTAGGGACCCGGGGCCATCTTTTTGGTCTGTGTCTGTCCAGTGCCGAGCACAACGGGCCCTGTCCATGACTGAAGTTCCTTGGTGCTACTACCATACAAATAATAAAACACCTAAAGGTTGAAAAACACCTAAAGGCCAGATTTTTAAAGATATTTAGGTGCCTGAAGCTGCAGAAACTTTTGAAAATCCCACCAGGTGCCTAGGTGCCTAACCTCATTAGGTTCTTTAGAAAATCCCACTAGATGCCTGTCTACATCCTTAGGCACCTGAATACCTTTTAAAATCTGGCCCTAGGTGTGGGGCTTAGGCCATTACCCACAGGTTCCAAACTATGGATGAGCCAGCAGCCTGGATTCTAAATGGCCTGGTATCATCTGTCATTCTCCATGCCTGCATATTCAAGATGTCCAGAGAATGAAGACCCTCCCACCACACACACCCTTATCCCCAGTCCACCCAGAGCCCAAGCAGCAGGCCCAAGCGTGTATTCTCCCCAAAGGCTGGGCAAACGAGGGAATATTTAGCAATTAGTGTCTCATCAGAATGTGCAGGCACATGCACTTCTCATGCCAGGCTGCAGCTCTCACTCAAACAGAACCACCCCGTTTCCAGTCTAATATCGTTTCCTTCGCAGTGTGTCACTAAAATGTTTGGTGATGGGCTAGAGACAGTCTGAGTTTGGAATGAGATGATCCCATCTCCTCCTTCTCTTGCCCTTCCAGCTCTATTGTCAGCCAGGACTGAGGCTTCTGTGCGTTGTCAGACTGTTCCCGGAGCCATCTAATTCTGATCATTGATGGAGAGGTCGGGAAACAAACAACCTTTTCCCCTATCTAGACAAGATTTAGGGGGAAATTCATCCTGCGCAGAGAGCCAACACACACCCTCCTCCCCACTTGCACCCGTACAATGTGCATTGAAGCCCTGTGAGCATGCAGGTAAGCTCTCCAGTTGGAAATAAGACCAAACATCCCCAGCAGTTTTGCAATCAACTAGGTAACAGATGACAAAGCAGGCCCAGGAAACAAACAGCCTCCGCCTCGTTAATAAATAAAATGTTTCCACACAATCTTCCAAGGGGAAATGACTGGAAAGTGGGAATTACGGATGCTGGGAGTTGAGGGTTCAAAGGTGGCAGCTGTTCCTATTGCATATAAAAGGCTAAGAGAGGGTTGAACTGCTCAAGCAGAGATGGATTGAGCTGACACTGCGGAGACCAGCACCAGCCGTGGGGAGAGCAGCACAGCAAAGCCTCATAGCTTTACTCTGCTTGGTGGCAGGGCTCTGTGAGGACACCTGCCCAGGTGAGTGACAGATGAGTCACTTTAACAGTATGGCCCTTCTGGCTAGACCCTACCGAGCAAACACAGAATTGAGAGTTTATCAGGTCAAGACCAGTTGGATGATGAAGAGCCGATGGGGTGGTTCTTTAAAGTTTGTTTCTGTATTAAATAACAAGTACACGGTGTCTCAGATTCTCTTGACAACTGTCTCCTCTTATCTGCTGCTGTTAGCCACACCCAGGGTCCGGACACTATGTGGGACGCTGGACCTAAAATGTGCACTCATACGAGTTAGTGATGGAAAAGATGCAGTGAGACTGGGTTTCAAAGGCAAGGACAATTATGCTATTAGCATATGCAAATATCTACACAGTGCTGTTTGCTATGGACACGAAAGCTGGTTGGAACATGGCGTTTCTTCCACAGAAAATTTTGAGGATTCACCAAAAAAACTCAAAAACTGAAATATTTCTGCCCCAAAAATGATATAGTTCAATTCTGAAATGCCACCGTGGTGCCTCCTGGGAGTCGTGGTTCAGCTGTTTCATACTCCCACTGTCCTCTATTGGCTGGACTCACTGATCAGACTACATGTCTCATGAGGCACCACAATCTCCTGTCTTGGTGAGGGGAGGCAGCGCATCATCACAGGGGCACCACTGGGGACGCTCCTTTTTTTTTTAATGAAAATTCAAGATTTTCCACTGAAAGCAGACACTTTTTTGCAAAAAAAATATTATTTTGTTGAAAACCCAGTTTTCTTCTGAAAAATGGCTTTGACTGAAAATTCTTAACCACCTCTAAGTGATGCCCTTGGGATAATCTCAGCTTTGCACTCGGTTAGTTTAACAAACAATGTAGGCCGTACTTATAGGATGGAGGACTCTATCCTGGGAAGCAGTGACTCTGAAAAAGATTTGGGGCTCATGGTTGATAATCAGCTAAACATGAGTTCTCAGTGTGAAGCCATGGCCAAAAAAGCTAATGCAATCCTGGGATGTCTAAATATGGGAATCTTGAGTCGCAGTAGAGAGGTTATTATACCTCTGTATTTGGCACTGGTGTGACTGCTGCTGGAATCCTGTGTCCAGTTCTGGTGCCCTCAATTCATGAAGGACGTTAATAAGTTGGAGAGGGTTCAGAGAAGAGCTACGAGCATGATGAAAGGAGTAGAAAACCTGCCTGATAGTGATAGACTCAAAGAGCTCGATCTATTAGTAACAATGGTCAGTGATGGGATATTAAAAGTTACTACAGAGAACTTTTTCCGGAGGGTCTGGCTGGAGAATCTTGCCCGCATGCTCGGGGATCAGCTGATCGCCATATTTGGGGTCGGGAAGGAATTTTCCTCCAGGGTAGATTGGCAGAGGCCCTGGAGGTTTTTCGCCTTCCTCCGCAGCATAGGGCAGGGGTCGCTTGCTGGAGGATTCTCTGCGACTTGAAGTCTTTAAATCATGATTTGGGGACTTCAACAGCTGAGTCAAGGGAGAGAATTATTCCAGGAGTGGGTGGGTCAGCTTTTGTGGCCTGCATCATGCGGGAGGTCAGACTAGATGATCATAATGGTCCCTTCTGACCTTAAAGTCTATGAGTCTATGAGTCTATTTAGCTTAAAGAGAAGGTTGTGGGTTGACTTGGTCACAGTCTAAGTACCTACATGGGGAACAAATATTTAATAAGGGGCTCTTCAATCTACCAGAGAAAGGTGTAACACGATCCAATGACTGGAGGTTGAAGCTGGACAAATTCAGACTGGAAGTTAAGCCTATATATTTGACAATGAGCATTGGGGCAATTTCCCAAGGGTTGTGGTGGATTCTCCATCACTGACCATTTTTAAGCCAACACTGGATGGTTTTCTGAAAGCTCTGCTCTAGGAATTAGTTTGGGGCAGTTCTCTGGCCTGTGCTATACAGGAAGTCAGAATAGACAATAACAAGGGGCCCTTCTGGCCTTGGAATCTATGAAACCTTAACTCTGAATTTTTGGGGCTTGTCAGACTTGGGTTTGGAATAATCACAACATTCTTGTGGTTTGGTTTTTTTTACCCTTATGGCACAGGGGCCACTCACTGCTCAAGGCACCTCCTGCTGGCTGTCCTCTGAGTATTAGTTATACCAGACCTCGTGCTTCTGCTCCGGTGATGTCTTCTCCCGTGCTGTCTTGCCCTGCGGCCCCTCTCGCTCCAGGGACTGCAGTCTCCTCTTCGTGGCTTGGCCCTCCGGCCAGGTCACTGATGTCCTCCCCTTCTGGGGAATTCACCATCTTTCCAGACCCACTGGCTGCCTGGCACCTCCAACACCCTGTACCGCTTCCCGGCAGCTGGTAGGGGAACCCAGCCTGCCCTCTACACCTGGGTTCCAGCCCAGAGACCCTATAACAAGCAGCCACAGTCCAATACAATCCTACCCCTTGCTGCTGTTTCCCTGGGCTTCTTCCTCCATATCTGGCTTTCCCCCAGGCGGGTTTGCCACTCAGGGAGCGACTGCAGCCTTTCCCAGCAACAGCCCTGCATCCGTAGCCAGCTACCGGACTTTAGACAGGCCCCTCCTGTTCCTGCACAGGTGAGCGGGTTCAGAGCTCTGCCACTGCATCTCAGCTCAATAGTTCCCTTTTTCACCAGGAGAAAAGGTGCTACTGGCCTCCCTGGACATAAGGGTTAGCGCTTTTGGGGGAGGGTGCACCTGCTTTTCTGATGTTACTCACATTGAGAGAGGCCTTGATTCAGCAAAACACTTAAGCACTTGCTTAACTTTAAGCATGTTTATGTTCCACTGACATCAGTAAGCACCTGGTTCAAGCTAAGCCCGTTCTCCAGTGCTTTGCTGAGCTGAGGCCAGAGAGACAGGGAGCATGGCACTGGCAGCACAGGAGAGGCGTGGCAAGGCAATTATTACATCGTGGTTGTATTACCTGAGGATTGTTCCCAGAGGACTGGTGCCACAAGGGAGGCACAAGCAGAGCAACAAAGGCGGGACCAGGCAGATCAGCAAGGAGTGGAAGAGATGCTCCACTTGCTGGCCCCCACATGCAAATGCACGTCCTAGGAGAAGTGACCTGCCCTTGCCATCTGCTCCAGGCTAGAGGGACAGAGAGAAGACAAGCGGTCACAAACCCCACGTTGCATCCGTGAGGCTGAGAATGGCTCATTAGAATTTTCAAAAGATTGCACCAAATGTTCTATTAATTGATACTTCACTTGCAACGTGCAGGAGCCTCTGAACTCAGTGTCATGGGATTGGTGGCTGCTTTCCAAATACCTCCATACCCGGCAGCTTGTGCGCTGTCTGTTCCCCTGCAATCGCTTCCTGATGATGATGCAGTGCTGTGGGGGAGCTGCTGTGTGTCCTGTGTGAGTTATCTGCTGCTTTAGTTATTCCCTCTTCCCCATCTCTTCTTATCATCTCATTTGGATCCATCCATTGGGTCACGCAGCATCCCAGGGCTGCATCCTGGAGTTGGATGGCATCGGCTCCATTTCGCTGCGATGCACCAAGAGATTCTTCGGGGTTTGGGCTGTAATAATAATATCTGTCATTTCACATGGTCCGAGGAAGGAACTTCTGAAATCTTGTTTTTCTGACACGTATTCCCAACATGCTGCACGTAACAGGCATTTTAATACAGCTCTTGGGTTAAAAGGCAAGCTGGCCTTACAGCCTGAGCCTCCGAGGCAAATTCACCATCCTGGAAATGTTGCTTAGATGTTTTTAATAGAGCAGTGAAAGGGAGCATCAGCATTCGTGTGCCCTAGCCTGGGATTAATACCAATGCTGGGTTGCACACTCAGATCAGGATGCGATATCCAGATAACACAAGATCTGAAACTTCTTTCTTTAGGAGATAAAGGAAATGCTGGGTCACCAGCAACAACAGGTGAGCATTATTTGAGATTCAGTTCAACTTTGTCCCCCCATACAACAATTAAGAGGAAGCTACTTGAGTTTAAACATGCAGAGTTCACACACACACACACACACACTAAGGTGTATACATTACATGCCTCTCAGACTGACAGCAGCAAAGCTCCTCTGTGTGGAAGACAAAACCTTCTCTGGGGGCAGTCTGAGACTGTGTCAATTCCCTCCCCCCGCCCCCACAACTAAAAATCGTCATGAACGTCATCAGCCTCCACTTCAAATACAAGGTACATTTCTTCAACCTGCCTGTTCTAATATAAATATGAAATAACATGTACATTAATAAACACCCCACAACACCCCACACACTGCCAAAACACTCCACTGCACGCAGTCTCCCCCGGGGAAGGGATACAAGAGAACAAACCACACGTGACAGATGTCAGTCATGTCACATAATGCACTACTGTGTATTAGAATAGAATAGAATAGACTTCTGATGTCATGGAATCAAAAGCCTCCTCTGCTATAGAGGCAGTATCATTTAAACTAGGTTCACCGGGGGAAGGAGACCAAAGCCCTGAGGTAAGTGGGGAAATGGGATACCGGGAGGAAGCACGAGCAGGAGAGTGCAAGAGGGGAGGACTCCTGTCTCAGACTGAGAAAGCAGGACAATCAACAAGTTATCTTAAGTGCCTATACACAAATGCAGGAAGCCTGGGAAACAAGCAGGGAGAACTGGAAGTCCTGGCACAGTCAGGGAACTATGATGCGTTTGGAATAACAGAGACTTGGTGGGATAACTCACATGACTGGAGCACTGTCATGGATGGATATAAACTGTTCAGGAAGGACAGGCAGGGCAAAAAAGGTGGGGGAGTCGCGTTGTATGTAAGAGAGGAGTATGACTGCTCAGACCTCCGGTATGAAACTGCAGAAAAACTTGAGAGTCTCTGGATTAAGTTTAGAAATGTGAGCAACAAGGGTGATGTTGTGGTGGGAGGCTGCTATAGACCACCAGACCAGGGGGATGAGGTGGACGAGGCTTTCTTCCGGCAACTAGCAGAAGTTACTAGATCGCAGGCCCTGGTTCTCATGGGAGACTTTAATCACCCTGATATCTGCTGGGAGAGCAATACAGTGGTGCACAGACAATCCAGGAAGTTTTTGGAAAGTGTAGGGGACAATTTCCTGGTGCAAGTGCTGGAGGAACCAACTAGGGGCAGAGCTCTTCTACACCTGCTGCTCACAAACCAGGAAGAATTAGTAGGGGAAGCAAAAGTGGATGGGAACCTGGGAGGCAGTGACCATGAGATGGTCGAGTTCAGGATCCTGACACAAGGAAGAAAGGAGAGCAGCAGAATACAGACCCTGGACTTCAGAAAAGCAGACTTTGACTCCCTCAGGGAACTGATGGGTAGGATCCCCTGGGAGAATAACATGAGGGGGAAAGGGGTCCAGGAGAGCTGGCTGTATTTTAAAGAATCCTTATTGAGGTTGCAGGAAAAAACCATCCCGATGTGTAGAAAGAACAGTAAATATGGCAGGTGACCAGCTTGGCTTAACAGTGAAATCCATGCTGACCTTAAATGCAAAAAAGAAGCTTACAAGAAGTGGAAGATTGGACAAATGACCAGGGAGGAGTATAAAAATATTGCTCAGGCATGCAGGAGTGAAATCAGGAAGGCCAAATCACACTTGGAGTTGCAGCTAGCAAGAGATGTTAAGAGTAACAAGAAGGGTTTCTTCAGGTATGTTAGCAACAAGAAGAAAGTCAAGGAAAGTGTGGGCCCCTTACTGAATGAGGGAGGCAACCTAGTGACATAGGATGTGGAAAAAGCTAATGTACTCAATGATTTTTTTGCCTCTGTCTTCACGAACAAGGTCAGCTCCCAGACTGCTGCACTGGGCAGCACAGTATGGGGAGAAAGTGACCAGTCCTCTGTGGAGAAAGAAGTGGTTCGGGAATATTTAGAAAAACTGGACGAGCACAAGTCCATGGGGCCGGATGCGCTGCACAAGTCCATGGGGTCGGGCTCAACGGGTAGTGATCAACGGCTCCATGTCTAGTTGGCAGCCGGTTTCAAGTGGAGTGCCCCAGGGGTCGGTCCTGGGGCCGGTTTTTGTTCAATATCTTCATTAATGATCTGGAGGATGGCGTGGACTGCACTCTCAGCAAGTTTGCAGATGACACTAAGCTGGGAGGAGTGGTAGATACGCTGGAGGGTAGGGATAGGATAGAGAGGGACCTAGACAAATTAGAGGATTGGGCCAAAAGAAACCTGATGAGGGTCAACAAGGACAAGTGCAGAGTCCTGCACTTAGGACGGAAGAATCCCATGCACTGCTACAGACTAGGGACCGAATGGCTAGGAAGCAGTTCTGCAGAAAAGGGGTTACAGTGGACAAGAAGCTGGATATGAGTCAACAGTGTGCCCTTGTTGCCAAGAAGGCTGTATAAGTAGGGGCATTGCCAGCAGATCGAGGGACGTGATCATTCCCCTCTATTCGACATTGGTGAGGCCTCATCTGGAGTACTGTGTCCAGTTTTGGGCCACACACTACAAGAAGGATGTGGAAAAATTGGAAAGAGTCCAGCGGAGGGCAACAAAAATGATTAGGGGTCTGGAGCACATGACTTATGAGGAGAGGCTGAGGGAACTGGGATTGTTTAGTCTGCAGAAGAGAAGAATGAGGGGGGATTTGATAGCTGCTTTCAACTACCTGAAAGGGGGTTCCAAAGAGGATGGATCTAGACTGTTCTCAGTGGTACCTGATGCAGAACAAGGAGTAATGGTCTCAAGTTGCAGTTGCGGAGGTTTAGGTTGGATATTAGGAAAAACTTTTTCACTAGGAGGGTGGTGAAGCACTGGAATGGGTTACCTAGGGAGGTGGTAGAATCTCCTTCCTTAGAGGTTTTTAAGGTCAGTCTTGACAAAGCCCTGGCTGGGATGATTTAGTTGGGAATTGGTCCTGCTTTGAGCAGGGGGTTGGACTAGATGACCTCCTGAGGTCCCTTCCAACCCTGATATTCTATGATTCTATGATTCTATGAACAATTTAACAACAAACAAGTACTTAGAACTGAGATCAATCTGAAGACTACAACAATATCAAACCTGCAGTTCTTCAAAAACGAGGATATGAATGTATGTGTTCAACCCTGTGAAATCCTTTCTCAGGATCTAATGATCTAACAGCGCCACTGGAGCAGGTGTAAACATACTCTCAGAGATTTTGCAATGCTTAGGCTGTCAAGAAAAATAATTACATATCCTTCTTGGCCAGATTGATCTTCCACCCTGACATCCGTGGAATGAAGCTCTAGCTGGAAAATAATCTCAACTCTTTGGTATAAAGGAGTTAAATGAAGAATTGCTGACACCAACACTTAAAGGAAAGCAAGTAAAATTAATGGGAAGCAGACCACTGGCACCAAAATATTTACTGAGTCACACAGGAGGTACAATGTGACAGGAAACTTTCTTATCAGATTCTTAAAGTTGGGAAAGTGTCTGCACAACAAGCCAAGGGGAAGCCATTTTACAGCTGGAACGTGGGAACTGGGGTGTAAGGGAGATTAGAGTTCCGAGGTGGAGTTTATTTCTTGTATTTTCATATGATATGAAAGGCTCCCAGGGCTGAGATGCTAACACAGCATGAAGCTGAGGAGACGAGTGGAGCTGCCGTTGCAGAGACCAGCACCAGCCATGGGAAGGGCTGCCCAGCAAACCCTCCTCGCCTTACTCTGTCTAGCAGCTGTGGTTTGTGAGGCTCAGGACACCTGCCCAGGTGAGTCACAGACAAACCTGTTACCTTTTAACAACATGGATCTGACTGGTTCCCATTTTAAGATGCAGAATTTAGAATGCACAGAATTCCTCATCAGTCAGAATATGAAGTTTAATATTAGCCCTTCTAATTTTCTTCCTTAATTAAATCACTTTTAATCAAGAAACAAGACGGCTCACATATGCACTGTATAACTAATGCCTTTGCATTGCTGTTGGGCTGTTCCATGGCATAGTAGGAGACAGAGCAAAGGGGCTGTGAAACCCCCAGCTACTAGAGTGGAGAAGAATGGTATTCACGAGATGAGATGCTGTTTATTACATCAGCCCTGATTTTATTCTTTGGCAGTCCTCGAACAGCAACATTCTCCAGTTAAAGAATAATCTGATTAAATGAAAATCTTGCCGTATTCCATTCTCTACTGATTCTGTCCAGTGAGCTCAGATACTACAGAGATGGAGATGATATAAGGAATAGAATATGGTGGATAGAATAGAATAGACCTAATAAAAGGAACAGAATATGAGGCACATGATATCAAGTGAGAATAGAACAGATCTGATGTAAGGAATAGAACAGAATAAGTCTGATATAAGAAGTAAACTAGAATAGAATAGATACCTCTACCCATATCTCCTAGGGAGATATTATTCAGATCTTTGGAATTAATGTGAAAGTCAGAAAGTCTCTAAAGTTTATGGAAATTCACATGTGCACAATACTCTGGCATTTCTCAAATGTTCCCTTATTTCACACTTCTTAAGAGCTGCTCAGAGATACTTTCTTCCCAGCCTCCTGAACCCTGGTTACCTCCCTTTCTTGCAGCAGTACATGGTTGTAGGAAAAAGTCCCTGGGATCGTATTAATAAGACAAGGTGAAAGCAATGACTGCGGCTTGTGTTTAACGCAGTAGGTGCGCCTGCTTGGTTACATCCTGTGTAGCTTTCTTGATTTCCTCTCCCCAGCTGTAGGGGTACAATCCTGTTCCCAATGAAGCCAATGAGAAAACTCCCACTGACTTCACATTTACAAGCCTTGAGTCTTCTCTTGTTGCTTGCAGCCCCACTGCTCTCATCTATCCAGATCACATGGCAGTGTGATTAGTTTTCACCCAGATCCTTGCTAATCCACCAAGTTTTAGTGTCACTTGAAAATCTTTGTTGAGATTCTCCAGTGTCTGCCGTCCGGTCTCTTCTGGTGGTTAATTTAATACGTGCAAATCCATGAACGTTTTAAATAGCCTCTTAATTCCTCAAACTGAGGCTGTGGTTTTTGTATTAGAAAAGGAAAAGGAAAAGGAAGCTAGCTTGTGGAGATTCTCATTTGCAGGATTTATTTCTCTCAGGGACCTCCTCACATGTCATTTATTTCTCCAGACGTGAAAATAGTGGGTCTCAGTGGTTCAGAGAAGCTTGCTGTTCTCCAAGGCTGCCCTGGGATTCCTGGTGCCATGGGGCCCAAAGGTGACCCTGGACCTGCAGGAATGAGAGGTATGTGCCCAGGGGCGGAGGGAGACTCTGCTTTGGATGGCAGAAAAATGAATGACGGATGTTATAATAGTTCAGCCCTTGGAGATCCTTATGAGTCCCCAACATGAGGAAAAGGTGCCTCAAGTAGGTTGGTCACTATGCAAGTCTCTAACTCCACATTGAGGGGCCAGAGCTAAGAAGCTGGCTCTGAAACATTGTCAATTTCTTTTTCCTCTGGCCAGAACAATGGTAGCCTGGGGGCTGCTGTGGAAGGGAGGCCAGCTGTGGATCTTGGATGGCCACCACCTTGGCCAGCACACCAGGGATCTCCAGAGTTCAGAGTGTGAGCTGATAGAGCAGGAGCCAAAGGGCCAAGTGCCGCGATCTGCTGCTGTAACACACTGACCTCCTCCCTCGCCTGTGGTTACAGATCTATCTGCCAGGACTCACATGTGCCAATAAACTATTTGACCCTATAGAGCAGCGGTTCTCAAACTTGAGCAACCCGAGGACCCCCATTTTGATTTAAAAATTTTCACGGATCCCCAAGCCCCCCGCTCCACCCCTTCCCCCAAGGCCCCACGCCCGCCCCATCTCTTCCCGCCCCTACTCCAGCCCGGCCCCTCCTCTTCCACGCCTCTTTCTGCCCCCTGCCCCAAGCGCATCCCATCCCCGCTCCTCCCCCTCCCTCCCAGCACCTCCTGCACACCACTGAAGAGCTGTTTCCCGGCGTGCAGAAGGCGCTGGAAGGGAGGGGGAGAAGTTGAGGGAGGGAGGGGGAGGAGTTGATCAGCAGGGCCCACGGACCCCCTGGAGTACCCTCACGGCCCCCAGTTTGAGAAACGCTGATGTAGAGAGGTTTGTTAAAACTAAGAGCTGGGTGCAACTCAGATAGCAGCTATGACAAGGCTTAGTGGAAGCAGGGTCTGATACATTCTCTGGGATGGATACCCCAACTGGCCACTGATAATGGCAGGATCCTCTCTCTGGACTCTAAGTTGCAGCCTCATGAGTCAAATCAGAAATGGCAGATGTGGGGATTCAGTTCACTTCTGGTCGGTATGTTTGAATTATTCAGGGCTGGCGCTGTCAAATATTTACTCTCTTGTGTTTGTAGGAGAACAGGGAGCTCCAGGGATCCCTGGAAAGATGGGACCAGCCGGGGAGAAAGGTAAAGCAAGAAAGAGCGAGTCACTTTGATTACATCACAGTAACAGCTGCTGAACATGCTTATCTTCAGGTTACATCTGTGAAAACTTTTTACCCCAGTAGAACCTCAGTTCTGAGCCCCCCACTGACATTGTTGCACTTCAGATAAATCTTTCCGCTGTTTAACCAAGAGAAAAAAGGTGATGCTTGGCCTCCTTGGACTGAAAGGTGATTGATCATCTCAAATCATTCTTCTCACTGCAAAGCTGTGGCCCTTCTGTACTTTACTGACATATGGGGGATGGCTACACTGCAGCCGGGGGTGTGATTTGCAGTCCATGTAGCTGTACCCACATTACCTTTAATCTCGCTAGCTTGCTAACAACAGAAGTGAACACATGGGAGGAGGGAGAGCTCAGTGGTTTGAGCATGGGCCTGCTAAACCCAGGGATGTGAGTTCAATCCTTGAGGGGGCCAGTTAGGGATCTGGGGCAAAAATCTGTCTGGGGATTGGTCTCCCTTTGAGCAGGGGGTTGGACTAGATGATCTCCTGAGGTCCCTTCCAACCCTGATATTCTATGTCTATGTGGGCTAAGCTACAGATGTGAGTATGTAGCCAGAGGGGTTGTGCAGCCTATCCTGAATCTTGTACCACTGCATCCTCACGGCTATTGTCAGCAAGCTAAAATCTAGCATAAGTACGTCTACACGAGCTGCAAATCACAGCAGTGTAGACATACCCACAGTGACAGGCACGTAAGGTGCAATAGTTCTGTAGTGCCCGCTGGTTCACAAAGGCCTGCGTGTCCTTACAAATATTTCTTAGCACTTCCAGGAATTCATGCTCAGCTAATCCAATCCTGTACATGAGGGGGACTGTGATTGAGGCTTGGTATAAATACCATTTTACCCTCATCTTTCTTTGCAGCCACCCACTGCTTTGGTTCAGGTAGCTGCCCTTATTCCAGTCTGCATCTAGAACTTGCTCTGGGTTTTGAAGTATCAGGGGGTAGCCGTGTTAGTCTGTATCTACAAAAACAACAAGGATCCGAAGAAGTGACTCATAGACTCATAGACTCATAGACTTTAAGGTCAGAAGGGACCATTATGGTCATCTAGTCTGACCTCCCGCATGATGCAGGCCACAAAAGCTGACCCACCCAATTTCCCTTATCTCAGCTTTTGAAGTCTCCAGATCGTGATTTAAAGACTTCAAGTCGCAGAGAATCCTCCAGCTTGCGACCCCTGCCCTATGCTGCGGAGGAAGGCGAAAAACCTCCAGGGCCTCTGCCAATCTACCCTGGAGGAAAATTCCTTCCCGACCCCAAATATGGCGATCAGTAGAACCCCGAGCATACAGGCAAGATTCTCCAGCCGGACCCACATTTTACCAGCGATGGCACGTTATTGCCTAATTGACTAACATCACGTTATCCCATCAAACCATTCCCTCCATAAACTTATCTAGCCTAATCTTGAAGCCAGAGAGGTCTTTCGCCCCCACCGTTTCCCTCGGAAGGCTGTTCCAGAATTTCACCCCTCTGACGGTTAGAAACCTTCGTCTAATTTCAAGCCTAAACTTCCCCACGGCCAGTTTATATCCATTTGTTCTCGTGTCCACATTAGTACTGAGCTGAAATAATTCCTCTCCCTCCCTGGTATTTATCCCTCTGATATATTTAAAGAGAGCAATCATATCCCCCCTCAGCCTTCTTTTGGTTAGGCTAAACAAATCGAGCTCCTCGAGTCTCCTTTCATAGGAAAGGTTTTCCATTCCTCGGATCATCCTAGTGGCCCTTCTCTGTACCCGTTCCAGTTTGAGTTCATCCTTTTTAAACATGGGAGACCAGAACTGCACACAGTACTCCAAATGAGGTCTCACCAGCGCCTTGTATAACGGAAGCAGCACCTCCTTGTCCCTACTAGAAATACCTCGCCTAATGCATCCCAAGATCGCATTCGCTTTTTTCACAGCCACGTCACATTGCCGACTCATAGTCATCCTGCGATCAACCAGGACTCCGAGGTCCTTCTCCTCCGTCACTTCCAACCGATGCGTCCCCAGCTTATAACTAAAATTCTTGTTAGTCATCCCTAAATGCATCACCTTACACTTCTCACTATTAAATCTCATCCTATTATTATTACTCCAATTTACAAGGTCATCCAAGTCTCCCTGCAGAATATCCCGATCCTTTTCTGAATTGGCAAAGTGAGGTTTTTACCCACGAAAGCTTATGCCCGAATAAATCTGTTAGTCTTTAAGGTGCCACCAGACTCCTTGGGTTTTGAAGGAACATCAGGTACAATTTTCAAAAGCGCCTAAGAAATAGAACCGGTTGGAATATTTTCACCAAAATGACGTTTTAGAAACGGGCCAGGGCTCTCTAGAGAGCAAGACTCTCATAGGCTGGTGATCATCGCACTGGCCTGTGATGTGGGACAGAGCTCATATTCTCATACATTATTTCCCGGAGTCCCCCATGCACCCTCTCCCAACATGCTATAAAAACTCCAGGCCCCGGAGGGAGTGGGGGGTTCAGCCACTGGGCTGGTGCGGGGGGGGAGCTCAGGGCTTCTACATAAGAACATAAGGATGGCCCTACTAGGTCAGACCAAAGGTCCATCTAGCCCAGTATCCTGTCTACCGACAGTGGCCAATGCCAGGTGCCCCAGAGGGAGTGAACAGAACAGGAAATCATCAAGTGATCCATCCCCTGTCGCTCATTCCCAGCTTCTGGCAAACAGAGGCTAGGAACACCATTCCTGCCCATCCTAGCTAATAGCCATTGATGGACCTATCCTCCATGAACTTATCTAGCTCTTTGTTGAACCCTGTTATGGTCTTGGCTTCTGCCCTGAGCAGTGGCAGGGCTGCGGGCTTCAGCTGAGGAGAGGGGGGTCTCGGGGCTTAGCCCCACGGGGGTGGGGGCACTGGGGCTCGGGGCTGAAGCCCTGCAAGGTGCACAGGGGCTCAGACCTATTTACCAGAGCAGAGCTCTGGACAGCTCCAGCTGAATTTAAGCCCTGATGTAGGGGAGCCAGGATCAAGTCTCTTCTCTGGCTGATTAAGAGCAGAGTTTTTCATCGCAGATCATCCTGACTCAAGAAGAAAAGGGACTTGAACTCCCTTCTCCCACATCCCAGTGTCTTAACCACCACGCTGTAAAGTGTGAGAGAGTCTCTCTTGTCAGAAGTAACCAGAGAGCCTTGTACCCCAAAACCTTCTCGAATAGAAAAGCTCAGGTTTCGATCGGAACATGGACATCTCAACACAATTTCATTTTCACAAAACAACCTTCAAAAGGTTTTTTTTCATGCTAATGTGGAACGAAACCAAAATTCAAAACCTCCAAAGTTGCCGCGAAATGGAATTGTCATGCTTTGGACAGCTCTGCTTTTTAATGGGCCGTAGGCTCGTAAGTTACTTATGTGCTTTTGAAAATGTTACTCATTGCATCTGGCTGCCTGAAGTCCCTGGACAGTCAGCCAGGAGCAATTCTGCACCAAGCTACTTTCATCTTGTTTTCCCAAGTGAATTAATTTGTACAAACGGAGAATAAACCCCCAAATATTAACTTTTTTTTAAAAAATGTCTATGTACTTCACACGCCTCTAAATGTAATGCCCCTCTTCTGCCCTCATATTCTGTATTGTACCATCAATGCCAAATTCATGCAGCTCTGGAGATGTTGGAAGGGCATTAGGGCATTTTCCTGCAACAAGACAGGCTGACACCCCATGAGTGCTGAGGTTAGAGTGTGATCTCCAACTAATGCAAGGGTTTGACCCTGTGCTCCATTTTAGGAGAGAAAGGAGAGCCCGGAGAACCAGAAACAACAGGTAAGAACCTTGGCACTCTCCCATATGGCAGAAGAATGATTTAACTGACCGTAGCAGCTGTGTTAGCCACGGGATACATTCTTTTATCAGGCACCTGTGAGCTACAGTCTGTCTCCGATCCATCTCCTTCAGGAGGATGGTTAACCTCTCAAATAGCCGCTATTTCAAAACAAAACAACCTATTACCAAAACATTTCCTTCTCCCTCTTCAGTGTAGGAACTACTGCTCCCATGCCGCCTCCCCTGCCCCAGTACGACAGTGACCCCAGGCACAGAATGAGTCATAGTTCAGAAAGACCCACTAAGTCATGATATTATTTAAGGTGGCCGGAGCAGTCCCTGATGCCCTTGTGAAAGGTGCCTCCTGGACGCTCCTCCAGCCTGTGTGGGAGTGCCAGCCCGTTCCCACTGATGGGTGGCAGAGTAACCCCACTCTTCTCCACGCCCTTTGTGGACACTGTTGGCATTAGCTTTGAGCAGCCCTTTTGCTCTGGGAGCAGGGGGGCAGGGACGGCGCTTAGGAGTAGGGCATGACGGTCCAGGTGCCTTCCCCTGCCCTTACTCACCTGCCAGGGCCAGGCACAGCCTCTCCCTAATGAAAAGAGATGAAACAAATCAGCTGTCTAAAAAAGCACAAACTCTGCTGAGTTAACCCCCTGGCGAGTGCGTGTCACAGGTCCCCTTCTGTGCCCGAGCCACACAGGATAGGAGTAGGGGTCTGGTGTCAGGGGCCTTGACCATTTAGCTCAAAGCATAGCAGGGCCTGCTTTTAGTTCTGAAGGCCCCAAGATCGCATTGACTCTTCACCCATCCCTTGCCCGATCAGATCCAGTCCCGCGCTTTCAATCAATGCATGTTTAATTTTCCATTTTGTCTAGGACCCAGAAACTGCAAGGAGCTGTTAGCCAAAGGGAGAACGCTGAGCGGCTGGTACGCCATCTACCCAGGAGTTGCTGTTGATTCCATCACTGTCTTCTGTGACATGGATACAGATGGCGGAGGCTGGATTGTAAGTGAGAGGGAGTGTGGCGGGGAGGAGGGTGGTATAGAGAACACGTTTGATTTTAATCAGAGGTGCGAGGATTGCCACTTGCTGGCAGCTGTAAATCCGTCCTAAATTGAGGAAATGTTGAGACAGAGCTGAAATAATTCATCCAGTTATGCCCCAAATATGTCATCACAGATTTCATATCCAGGCCAGCCCATCAGTTCAAAGAGGAGAAACTGGGTTTGTGGAAACCTGGAAGTTTCCTTATTTGTTAGGTTTTGGTTTATTCACATTTGGTATTTAGGTCTTGTCTAGCCTGGAAGACTCTACAGGTGACTTTAGGTGTAATAACCTGCCTAGTACATGTGACCATGTCTCCCTCTAGTGGCTGGGAGGGCTACACCGGGCTTCCTTTATCTGCTGACCTGGCTTCCTTTGGAGCTGGTCATTCCTTACATCAGCCTATGAAGTGTGGGCACTCCCAGGGCATGTCTACACAGTAGCTGGGAACGAGCCTCCCAACACACTACAACTAGCAGTGAGATGTAGCGGCTCAGGTGGCAGCTTGGCCCCCCAAGGTCTGAGCTCGGATGGCTAGCTCGAGTCTTGGCTGGAGCCATGCAGACATCCCCAGAGGTTAAGCACATTGCCTACACAGCATTGTCAGCACCGGACAGCCTGGCCGAGGCGTGAAAGACCCTTATGTGATGGCAAAAGACTGCAAGGCCGTAACTCTGTCATATCCCAACTACTGAAGGGTTTTTATGTTCTTCAAGCCACGGAGTGAAAGAGAGATGGGCCATGGAGCAGAGAGGTTACCAGCTAAGAGGGGGTTTGCAACACTTCCTAGCCTGAAGAGTTAGCTCCAGCCATCTAACGTGCAGTTAAAAGAAGTAGATAGAAATGGATTTGCCCAGTTAAATGAGCTGATGGGAGCCAGAGTCACTCTTTGAACTTGGCCAGGTCACATTGCATTCTGAGCCTCCTCCTCCTCCTTCTCTACAGATGAAGGTAGTGGTGCCCATGTTTGTAGAGCAGGATCTATTGCAGGGAGATATATTGGAAAGCATTACGTGAATGCGAAGTGTAGTGGCTGCATGAGCAGGTATGAAGTAATGGTGTGTCAGGCAGCTGTTTTATGATGGATAGAAACCATGGTGCAGTCTTCCACCTCACACCCTCTCATTTCCTTGCAGGTTTTCCAGAGACGTGCAGATGGTTCGGTGGATTTTTTCCGCGACTGGGATTCATACAAGAAGGGTTTTGGGAACCAGCTGACAGAATTCTGGCTGGGGAATGACAATATCCACCTGTTAACATCCTTTGGTAACAAAATCACGGATGGATTCTTTTCTGGTTTTTGTTCTCTGCCAAACCATCTCCTTGGAGACAGGATACATAAAGTGATTAATCTGCTTGTATTCCATGTCTCAACCCCTCCTTACAAAGATCAGGCAGAACGTTAATGGAAAGTGATTGACATTTTTGTTTCCGTTTTGCCTCTAGAAACTTGTGAACTTCGTGTCGATCTGAGTGATGTGGAAAACAATAAATCCTTTGCCCACTATGAGACCTTCAGCATTTCAGGACAATCTGACAAATACAGACTGAACCTAGGAAAATTTCTTACAGGCACTGCAGGTAAGTTTGGGGCCCATCCTGCACCTTGTGTACAAAGGAGGTATCATGAACAACCATCAAAAGCAGAGTATCTCTGGCAGTTCTACCAACTCAGAGACTACCTGAAAGGGGAGGCGGGAAGAAAGTCCATGTGACATTCCAACGCAGGCCATCGGCATGATGTTTTCACCACACTTGTGCACAGTGGAATCAGAATGTTAACTGGAGTTGAACTCAGAATTCTTGGTCCTCCAGAGTCTAGAAAGAGGATGTTTGGTTTGGGGGAACTTAATAAAGTGAGGCCCTGCTGGGTCGGAGGTCTTTTCCCACAGCTAGCCTCCTATTTTTAAATATTGTTTGGGAAGGGAAAAGGAGCTGTTAGAGGCACATTACGTATTAAACAAAAGGAATCATAGTTGTAGAGTCAAAGTGTGGAATAGAGAATCCCTGTTACTTAATAGTCACATTCAGGGGAGCAGGACATCTATCGGAACCTGACAGTGCTTTGTACACACAATCATGTTCTTGCTTCCGGTGTTTTAACAGGTGATTCCTTGTCTGGCCATAGAAATATGACGTTTACAACCAAAGACAACGACAATGATATGTATTCGGGGAACTGTGCTCTGCTGTACAAGGGAGGCTGGTGGTACAACAAGTGTCACGGTTCCAATCTGAACGGGCTGTACTTGCTGGGGCCCCATGAGAGCTACGCAGATAGTGTCATCTGGGCAACAGGCAAAGGGGCTCACTACTCCTACAAAGTCTCAGAGATGAAGTTCAGGCCAGTTTAGCACAAGGAAAGTGCAGCGCGAGGTCGCTCTCCAGCAACGTATGGGAATGGACCCTCACAGGTAGTTAGATGCCTAAAGCCCATTAATTTCCATGGAAGTTCCATGGACGTGCCTAAAGGATCTGGGCCTTAGAGCCTGATCTGAAGCCCAGTGAAGTCAATGGGAGTCTTTCCATTGACATCAGATGAGGCCCATAGCTGGAAGCACCCAAGCAAACACACTGACGTTTAATACCAACCCTTTCCTTTTCCTGGTCACGTTGAGTTGTCAGGAGCTCTCGGTTCAAATGTGACGGCAGGTACCTTACAGCCCAGCCCTTTCCATTCTACTTCTGTTAGAACCAAAGCAGAGCCAGCGCTGCTGGCACAGATGAGAGAGAGCGTGGCCAAAAGGCAGGGCAGCGGCCAAGCTGTGAGCGGCCGCTGATCATTCGTCACAATTATTGAGCCACATCCTGACGTCCCTTTTTTCATTCCTGCTAAATTAAAGGAAAATCCCTCTGACTTCAGTGAAAGTTTTGCCATAGTAAGAGCTGAGTAAAGGTTTTAAGATTTGGCACTTGGTGACTCAATACGTTATTGCGTCAGAGGTCATAGCATGATGATGCGTCTGCAGTTAATTGCAGAAGATCAAAAAATTTTAACCTGTTTTTTTTTTTTAAGATCATGAGCCTGGAGAAAGCAATATATTTGCCCCTTGCTAATTTGCATTTACACCAAGGATATTTACACCATTTATCATTTACACCAAGGATATTAAGCTCTCCCCACTTCCCAGCAAAGATTGAATACCAGGAGTGAAATCCGGGCACCAATGAAATCAATGGAGGTTTTGCCATTGATTTCAGTGGGGCCAGGATGGCACCCAGAGCTCTATAGTGAAGTATTAGATTACTAAAACCCCTTTATCTCTGCAGTAGTGCTATGCTATACTATGAAGCATAATCCTCACTGGTTAAAAGAAAACGCCATATGTCACAATAAATTAATAAAGTATGTTTAACCAGCCATGTGAAGTACATTTTGTGTGGCATGATTACATCTTTTGCATTGCACTAGTTTTCTTACTGGCTTATTCACCATGGCCCTCCCAGTCATTTGCGGGGATTATTATATTAATAACATAAAACAAATGAAAATAAATACTGGGTTCTTTTCATCAGAAGATCTCAAAGGGCTTGACAAAAGCAGGCAAGTAGCATTATTCCTGTTTTACAGAAGGGGAAATTGATGTATTGATAGTTTAGATGATTTGTCCAAATTTATATGTATCGAATCAAAAAGAGTCAGGGATAGACGTTGGTTTGTAGCTCTGTGATCCAGCCACTAGCCCCAACTGTCTGCCTCGGAACGGTTGCACTCTGTGCTGAAGATCTGGAGAGCAGAAGAAACTCTCAGGAAAGTAGCTGCACTTTATCGACTTTAATAGGGCTGTTGATTAATCGCAGTTAACTCACGCAATTAACTCAAAAACATTAATTGTGATTTAAAAAATTAATCATGATTAATCGCAGTCTTAATCGCACTGTTAAACAATAGAATACCAATTGAAATTTATTAAATATTTTGGATGTTTTTCTACATTTTCAAATATATTGATTCCAGTTACAACACAGAATACGAAGTGTACAGTTCTCACTTTATATTATAATTTTTGTTACAAATATTTGCACTGTAAAAAGAATAAACAAAAGAAATAGTATTTTTCAATTCACCTCATACAAGTACTGTGGTGCAATCTCTTTATCGTGAAAGTGCAACTTGCAAAATGTAGATTTTGTTTGTTACATAACTGCACTCAAAAACAAAACAATGTAAAACTTTAGAGCCTACAAGTCCACTCAGTCCTACTTCTTGTTCAGTCAACCGCTAAGACAAACAAGTTTGTTTACATTTATGGGAGATAATGCTGCCCGCTTCTTATTTACAATGTCACCAGAAACTGAGAACAGGCGTTTGCATGGCACTTTTGTAGCTGCCATTGCAAGGTATTTACGTGCCAGATCTGCTAAACCTTCATATGCCCCTTTATGCTTCGGCCAAAATTCCAGAGGACATACTTCCATGCTGATGACGCTCATTAAAAAAAGAATGCATTAATTAAATTTTGACTGAGCTCCTTGGGGGAGAATTGTATGTCTCCTGCTCTGTTTTACCCGCATTCTGCATATATTTCATGTTACAGCAGTCTTGCATGATGACCCAGCACATGTTCATTTTAAGAACACTTTCACGGCAGATTTGACAAAACGCAAAGAAGGTACCAATGTGAGATTTCTAAAGATAGCTGCAACACTCAACCCAAGGTTTAAGAATCTGAAGTGCCTTCCAAAATCTGAAAGGGACGAGGCGTGGAGCATTTTTTCAGAAGTCTTAAAAGAGCAACATTCCGATGCGGAAACTACAGAACTTGAACCATCAAAAAAGAAAAAAAACCTTCTGCTGGTGGCATCTGACTCAGATGATGAAAGTGAACATGCATCGGCCCACTGCTTTGGATTGTTATTGAGCAGAACCCCTCATCAGCATGGACGAATGTCCTCTGGAATGATGCTTGAAGCATGAAAGGACATATGAATCTTTAGCGCATCTGGCACGTAAATATCTTGTGACGCCGGCTACAACAATGCCATGCAAATGCCTGTTCTCGCTTTCAGGTGACAGTGTAAACAAGAAGTGGGCAGCATTATCTCCTCCAAATATAAACAAACTTGTTTGTCTGAGTGATTGGCTGACCAAGAAGTAGGACTGAGTGGACTTGTAGGCTCTAAAATTTTACTTTGTTTTATTTTTGAATACAGTTATTTTTTGTACATAATTCTATATTTGTAAGTTCAACTTTCATGATTAAGAGATTGCACTACAGTACTTGTATGAGGTGAACTGAAAAATACTCTTTTTTTGGTTTTTTTACAGCACAAATATTTGTAATCAAAACTAAAGTGAGCACTGTACTCTTTGTGTTCTGTGTTGTAATTGAAATCAATATATTTGAAAATGTAGAAAACATCCAAAAATATTTAAATAAATGGTATTCTATTATTAACAGTGCAATTAATCACGCGATTAATCGTGATTTTTTTAAATTGTGCGATTAATTTTTTAATCGCTTAACAGCCCTACTTTAATAATGGGGGGGAAAACTACAAATATTATGCTGATAGGCATTGTTTATGGAAGATTATGTAAGGTTCTGAGTAGACGTCAACATACAGGAGGAAGCGGTGATATGGAAACGTAACCGAGATTGTATCTTTTGTCCACTCTGTATTATGGGCTTTGTTCTTTGTTTTGTTAAACTCTGACACATTTGAGAATCATTGACACATTCCATGCTGTGCCTGGGTAAGCAAAGTGAGCTCAGCGCCACCTTCTGTTAAAAAGTGGAAACTCTTCAAAAATAAGAAAATTAAGAAATGAGAAAAAAAATGTTCACAGATATTTATTGCATTTAGAAAGGAATTAATTTATTAGCTTTCCCCGAATATCATGATGAATGAGTTTACTCTCAGGAACATTCAGAAAAGGATTGTGAGTGAATATTCACTGAAAACCACTTTACAATGTGTGCTTGTGTAACCTACTGGTGAGTGTGTGATACAGGTCCCTCTCCATGCCCAACCCACAGAGGATAAGAGTCTGTTACAACAGCGGCTGGGGAGCCTTGGCTCATTAGTTCAAGCTATAGCAGCTCGTGCTGTTATCTCTGGAGGTCCCTGTTTCAGTCACGGGTGTGTTGGCCTGGATTGCAGCCTTCACACTTGCAGTGGAAGCCTCATTCTCCAAGTTACGTTCATGAGATATGTATTTCCATTTAGATCATTTCCCACCTCCCATCTCTCTGCACTGATCAGTTACATATCACATTGCTATGGTTAAAGTTCCTTAACTATCCACCTTTCTAATCCTCCAGCAGCAGAGCATTGTTCTCAGTGTCATTGTGCAGAAGTTCAACAGCCCCCGGATGAGTTCAGTGCGGTAATTTGCTTAGGGACTGGGTGGCAACAATAAAAAAGATCCAATACAGGGAGCCCCATTGCTCCTATGAACATTGCGGCCAGACACAGGTGGGGACAAGATTTTTACTTCCTGCTTTTAGGATGAGCAGGCCAGGGGACAACATTATGAACTCCAACAGTGAGTAACACAAATGGTTAATCCGTCCCTCAGTCAGTCAACAGCGACCCCTGAGATTCTCAGATTCTAGCCCCTCACAGCCTCAGGCCAGTAAATGAGACAATGATTCTACCAGAAATCCCCTCAGCCGCTTTAAGTGCATCTTCTCTTTGGCCATCGTGACCTTTGACTTGACTATCCCCATTTGCCCTTTCACTAATTTCCCTGTAAAGTCCAGCCCTTCCAATGTATTTGGCATTACCTTCACACTGTTGTTCATCAGGCAGTTAGCATGCTCAGGTAACAAGCCCAGGAGAGCCTTTAATGATCCATTCTGTATGGGAAACCCAATTTTGTATGACCCAAGAACTCCCTAATGCCAACTGGCAAGGGCATTACAAAAATATCTTGATTCTGGTACGTACATTCTGGTAGGCCAGAGAATGTCATATGAGGTCTTCAAGCAAAACCAGGGTCACACTGGTCATTAATATCATTGTGAAAGGTATGTGCAGATACTATATAAGGAGTTAGGTATGTATACTGAAAATATGTTTTTAAAGTCTGTATCAAGGCATTAGTCTCTAGCAGAGGTGGAGAACAGGTTTTCTTCCAGACAGAAGGTCAGTAATGTGTCTTTCTGTTGGGATGTAAATTGAGCATTGTATGCTAAGACAATGGATGCCTATTTACATACAAAGTCAGATGTTATCGAAGAGATGTGAAGTCAACAGGAAAACACCCCACAGGAAAAACAAGCCATGGGTGGTTACCCTGTCTCTGAGGACCACAACATTCCCCACCAATAGTCATTCTCCCCTGCTTACCCCCAATGGCTGTTGACCAAGCTTCCTCAGGGATCTCCTCAGGCAACACTTTTTCTGGATGCCTCTTGGATTCCTCATGGTTTAAGGCTTCCCTTTTCCTCTTGTGATGTTCTGGTAGCTACTGGGCTGCCTTGCTCAAATACCATCTCTTCCAGGGATCAAGTACAATTAGAGAGCAGGCCTGGGATCAGCGCGAGAGCAGGGAATCCGTTCAAGGAAACACTTGCCCACAAGCTGTACAGTAGCATGTCTGTAGTGGTGTCCTGTGATGTGAAGGAGGAATGGGAGGAGAGGCAGATAAGGGGCAAACACTACTTACATGAGGCAAGGAGAGCTGTATAAACCTGGAAAAGGGCTTGGTCAAAATCAGGGGAACCAGAACTCCAAAGGATTCTGGGAGGTTTTAAAACTGAATAAAGTCTAATTTTCAACTTTCTTTGCCAAACCTAATTTTCACTTTGCCAGTGAGGATGATGCTTCTAGGAATCTGAGTCAGCACAGGAGCACTGTTAACAAGTCAAGGAGATGTAGCCAAGAATAAAAGATATGAAGTATATTTCATCTCTATACCCTAAATATAAGAATGAATGTGGTAACACAGGGCCTACAGCTTAGCCACACAATGTCTTAGGTCTGAAACAGGTTGGCATGACTACCTGGCCAAAAGATAACCCTGTACCAGTAGGGTAAGATTCAGGGCCGGCTCTAACTTTTTTGCCGCCCCAGGCAAAAAAGAAGAGCGCTGCCCCGCTGTAACACCCCCCCACACACAAGCGCCGCGCCGGCGACCTCCCACCCCCCAGCGTCGCGCCAGGCCGGGCAAGCCAACCCCCTCCCCCTCCCGAGCGCCGCGCCAGGCCGCCCAAACCCCCGCAGCGCCGGGCCGGACTGGGCCGCCCAAACCCCCGCCCCCAGCGCCCCGCCACCGAAACACCCCCCGTGCTACCCGGCCGAAACAAAAAAAACCCCTTGAGCACCGCCCCACCGAACAAAAACAAAACACTGTGAGCGCCCCCCGCCACCCCAACATTGGCCGCCCCTTTTAAGGTGCCGCCCCAAGCACGTGCTTGGTCGGCTGGTGCCTGGAGCCGGCCCTGGTAAGATTACAGTAAAAGATTTGTTAAGTGCTGATGTTCTGGAAACTATGAAGCAATAGACTGGAAAATATGCCGCAATGTGCTACTTAATACCACTATATGCCGGTAGTAACATTTTATGGGGATTCTATAATAACCTCAAGTTTCTATGGTAACTCATTGACACAGATGTTAATGAGAATAGGTGGAACTAAGGGGATAGCCCATGAGAAATGGGGCACCCCTAAATTAGTGGGGTGTGAAACTATGGATAAGGAAAAAGGGATTGGAACCCTTATGCAAAGTAATGCACATTGGGAAACATAATCCCAACTATACATATAAAACGATGGGGTCTAAATTAGCTGTTACCACTCAAGAAAGAGATCTTGGAGTCATCGTGGATAGTTCTCTGAAAACATCCACTCAATGTGCAGCGGCAGTCAAAAAGAAAAGAACAGAATGCTGGGAATCATTAAGAAAGGGATAGACAATAAGACAGAAAATATCATATTGCCCCTATATAAATCCATGGTACGCCCACATCTTGAATACTGCGTGCAGATGTGGTCACCCCATCTCGAAAAAGATATATTGGACTTGGAAAGGGTTCCGAAAAGGGCAATAAATATGATTAGGGGTATGGAACGGCTTCCGTATGAGGAGAGGTTAAGAAGACTGGGACTTTTCAACTTGGAAAAGAGACAACTAAGGGGGCATATGATTGAGGTCTATAAAATCATGACTGGTGTGGAGAAAATAAATAAGGAAGTGTTACTTACTCCTCCCATAATACAAAAACTAGGGGTCACCAAATGAAATTAATAGGCAGCAGGTTTAAAAAAAAACAAAAGGAAGTATTTCTTCACACAACGCACAGTCAACCTGTGGAACTCCTTGCCAGAGGATGTTGTGAAGGCCAAGACTATAACAGGGTTCAAAAAAGAACTAGATACGCTCATGGAGGCTATTAGCCAGGATGGGCAGGAATGGTGTCCCTAGCCTCTGTTTGCCAGAAGCTGGGAATGGGCGACAGGGGATGGATCACTTGATGATTTCCTGTTCTGTTCATTCCCTCTGGGGCACCTGGCATTGGCCACTGTCGGTAGACAGGATACTGGGCTAGATGGACCTTTGCTCTGACCCAGTATGGCCGTTCTTATGTATATGTATGAGCCTTAGTAGGCTTGAGCATAACTCAGGATAAGAAAGTGTTGCCTGGCCTGTGTGCTGTGGAGGAAACATGCCCGGAAAGATGCCAGGATGACACCCACAAGTGATGATGATGAGAAAGATAATAAAGTCCATGGTCCCCCAGCAGGAGATGCAAGTGATGCCAGCCATAGTTCGAAGTGTTCAGCCCTCTCTCTCTCTCTCTGCTATTATATTTCAGTGTTTGTGGGATTATTTTCCTGCTAAGTGGATTTGTTAATAAAGGGACATGTGATTAAATTGCAATTGTTTCTTGTGTGCTTCTAGGGTTTCATTCTAATGACACTGAGAATAATTTTCCTGATGCTGTAGCCATCAGGACACCAAACCCTTATGGTCCACTGGGGTCTAAGAGATCAATATTAATCAACCAATCACCAATTCATCAGTAAAGCTAGAGGGGGGGGGGGAAAGCAAAGGGATAATAACTGGAAAATGTCCTCATTGTCCAGGACTCTTGAGGAAAATGTGAGAAGAGGTTCCCTTGTCAGACTGGATGAGCTGATAAAGGTGTTTGAGTGTAAAACATCCTATTTTCCCTCATGCTTTTAACTTTTGTGATGAGATGTACCAACCCTGCACTGGTGAAGCGAGGGTTAAAGAACTGATCTGGGCCCAAGAGGCCACGCCCCCTCACCACTGCTGGGCATGCTCTCCGTGGAGGGAGCATTTAAAAGAGAGCAATTCAGCTCAGTCTGGGCTGACGGTGGAGGAGAGCAGTAGAGTGCAGCAGACTCCTTCCGGGAAGCCACCAGGGCTCCACTCTGCCAGGACCAAGCCTCATAAACAAGTCGCTGGAAGCCTGACGACTGCGGGAGCAGAAGGTGATAACTCGCTGTGGCTAGTGGAAGAGACTTCGGAGACGGAGCAGAGGGGAACACGGTGAGGACCCCAAGTCTGACTCATAACAATGGCAGAGGGACTGGAACAAGGGTAAGAAGTGACCCAGGGAGCACACTTAGGGGTATCGGGCCCTGAGCCCTGTGTGAGGGTTGATCAGAGCCTGGTGGATAGGTTGGGCCAGGTTTCCCCTACCAACCCCTGCACTCTTGCCAGTAGGCGACGCTATCTCGAACTATAGCTGTTAGGCAAAGTGGCCCTTGGACGCTCGCTGGTGGGCAGCAGCATCCTGAATCATAGCTGCTATGCGAGGCGGCCTCTGGACTCTCACCAGTGGGTGACACTCCCCTGAACCCCTGTAACTACAAGGTAAATTGACCCTTGGACTCTCGCTATGACGCATGACTCCCTGGAGTATCGCCATTAGGTGGTACTGCCGCTACCAGCACAGAGCACACAGACAACCCCTGACACCCCTGCAGCAGGTGTGTTTGAGTGAGGGCCTGCCTGAGCTATAGGTCTGGATTTTCACCTCACACTGGTGTAAGTCAGGAGTAACTGTCAATATCAAAGCAATGACTAGTGCTGGTTGGAAATGTTAGGGTTTTTGGGGGGTTTTTTTGGACAGAATATGACTTTTTGGTCAAATGGAAATTTTGGTGGAAATATTTCCGTTTCGTCAGAATTGTCTTTTTTTGTCAAATCCCAAAACCAAAGTTTTTCCTGTGTTCAATTTCAGTTTTTGTGTTTTTGATGAAAATGACAATTTTCAAGGAAAATTCAACATTTTTGAGTGGACAAAATAATTTCTCAACCAGCTCTAGGCATTACACTGGTGGGAGGGAAGAACCAGTAAATACCATATAATCAAGACTGTATTTTTGCCCTGTGTTTTTGATGCCCTCATCACACTCCAGGTACAATAAACATGGGTGAGTTTGTCTACACGTTAGGGGTTTTTTCCTCACAGCACAAGCATGAGAGAACTATTTTTCTGCATCTGTACTGACCACACGTCTAGAAATGAACCAAAGCCTGAGTATTGTTTGAAGAATCGCTGTACTTCCAAAGGGCCCATCTTTTGGATGAGACAAAAACCAGAGGCCCTGGTAGCTCATGTTGAGTAAATGACTCCCTGGCTCCTTCCTAAAGCACAGAATATTTATCCCTGGCACCCTGGCCAAATTCATACTTGGCCAACTCCATTCTGCAGTCTGAGTCCCACCCCGCAGAGTTCCAAGAGAAGCTATTTTTCCTTCTTCCCCTGGTCATATACTTGCACTTCCACAAAATTACCTGTGGAAGGGGGGAAATTTACTGCAAAAATGCTGGGGCTTCTGAAGGAGATTAGTTCATTTATGTTGTCCCCATGGCAAGTGGGACTTACAATGGTGTGGTGTAGGCAAGGTTCATGGTCTGAAATCTTAAAGTCTGAGGTGTCCCCTCATTTGGCTGAAGGACAAGACCTTCCTGATTTAGTTACCTCATGTATAGAGCTCCCTTTGTGTGCCCCAGAATCCCTCAGTATCTCTCTTCAGGGGTTAGTCATTTGGTGTCCTGCTTTCCATGCCTTATTACTGCAGTTCTGTTAATGATCCTTCACACAGACACATCTGAATGAAACCTTAACTCCGCAGCATAAGGGAGTTTGGAGCCGCATCCAACTCCCATCAGTGTTAATGGGAGTCTTTCCATTTACCTCAGTCAGAGTTTGATCAGGATCTAAATGAAAAAAGTCCCTGAAGCCAACCCTTAAAGAGAACTCAGGAGGATACGGGCTCCTAATCCATTGACAGTTATGCAAGAATCTTAGAGGTGACACAATCTGATGTTTACACACTTTTAAAGATGGGAAACTTTCCATCCAACAGTGCGAAGGAGAAACAGCTGGGTAGCAGGCGCCAGTGAATGGAGCCTGATGGCAGTCCAGAAGCAAAGTGTATTTCATTTTTGAAATATAGTTTAAGAAAAAAAAAACCCCACTCACAGGGCTGAGATGCTAACACAGCAACAAGGAGTAGAAGACGAGCAGAGCTGCCATTGCGGAGACCAGCCCCAGCCCTGGGGAGAGCTGCCCAGCAAACCCTCTGTCTAGCAGCAGCAGTTTGAGAGGCTGAGGACACCTGCCCAGGTGAGCGAGAGACAAACTTGCTATCTGGATCTGACTAATCCCCACGTTGGAAATATCAAATGCACAATTTATGAGATTCTGTGTGTCCAAAAATGAAGTTGAGAGGTTAGTTCCTCATGTTTTAAATACATTTTGGATCAGGACTCTCAGACCCACTGTGTAACAAACCCCTGCTTAGCTCCTGATTCAGCAAAGCACTTAATCAAGTGCTTGTGTTTAAACATGTGCCTAAGTCCCATTGAAGTCAAGAGGGTCAGGGGCCAGGAGCCACCCATTAGCACAGCCCTGTGGAGTACCAACCATCCTCACTGTTCCAGGCTGGTGGCACTGTCAGACCGGCTCACTGATCTTAAAGGGACTGCAGAGCTGAGCTGCTGCAGAAGAAAGGCATCCCGCTTTCCTTGAAAGGGTGGTGGAGCCTCGTCTGCGGCCTGCACTCCCCAGAGCCATGGATGGTATCTAGAATTACAGGCCTGTCCCAGAGCACGCTGAAGTCAATAGCAAGGCTCCCATTGTCTTCAACAGGCTACGGAGCAGGCTCTATTCTCCTACCTGCTTTTGAGAATTGTCTCGCTCCTTCAATCTCGTGGCCTCCCTTTCCTCTTTCAAAAGAGACTCTTCACACTTTGTGGCACACAGTTTCCATGTATCTTGGTCCTTTAAAGCTCAGTATTATCCTGCTGTGAGCATGGATTTCTCTGCACATTGGTCTCCTCTCCATTTCTAAAATATAGTTGAACTTGTTAAGTTCCCCCATCCCTGCTGTACTGGGCCCATCTGGTGGCTACATGGAACATTGACGATCATTTTAAATATCCACCTGATGCTTAAATTGAAGAGACTCATTTAACTGGAAAATAAGTTCCAAAGAGACAGATGCACAAGTTTACATGTTTCTTGGAAACATTCCAGATCCAAAGCTCTTTACAAAATACTTTCATTATTCATTCCTTTCTTCCGACAGACAGGGGGATGCGGATAGAAATCGGTATCTGCTGAACTGCAGGGCTCTCCCAGGAACCGCAGCGGCGAACTGCAGAATGTGGGGCTGCCACTCCCAGGAGCCAGCACCCTGCACCAGCAGCTCCTCCGGCGCAGCTGTACCATCCACAGCCCTGCCCCCAGCCCTGTCCTCCAGTAGGGCTGTCCAGACCCCAGACAGGAGATGCAGCCGTGTGGATGGGCTGGGCGTGGTACAAAGGAGCTGGCAGCACAGGGCGCTGACTCCTGGGAGTGGCAGCCCCCCATTCTGCTCCTTTCGCCGCTGCGGTTCCTGGGAGAGCCCTGCGGTTTCTATCCGCGAATATAAATTTGCATCCACGCAGGATTCTAGTCATGGAACATTTTTTTGTGAGGGTGCAGGGCAGGGCTGGCAGGGTCAGTACCGTACCAGTAAGGCTAGGTCTACACTACAGCGGACTTCCGACCTAAGATACGCAACTTCAGCTACGTGAATACCGTAGCTGAAGTTGCGTATTTTAGGTCGGCTTACCTGGCGGTGAGGACGCGGGAAAGTCGACCGCTGCCGCGCTGCCGCCGACTCCGCTACCGCCTCTTGTCGAGGTGGATTTCCGGAGTCAACGGTAGAGCCATCAGGGATCGATTTTACCGCGTCCTCACGAGACGCGGTAAGTCGATCCCCGATAAACCGATCGCTACCCGCCGGATCGGCGGGTAGTGAAGACGTAGCCTAAGAGTTAAAATCCACTTGCACCACTTCACGTGATGTACATTGGTGGATCCAGCTCAATTTAGATGAATGGGGATTTTTTTATATAAGAGGCGTCTTAGCTATCTCTTCTTTCCATTATCCATTTGCTTGTACATTGCCTCCGTGATACTTCTGCACAGCACATATACACAATGTGTAGCTCAGAAGAGCCTCCATTCTCCTAACGAGCCAGCAGGTTACTCCAGTCCAGCTGCATCTTTCCCATTTTCTTCCAATCGGGAGAAAAAGGTGATAATGGGCCCCTGCACCAAAAGGTGGGAGACCTCGGCTAATACTTCTCACTGCAGAATCTGCACCTGCTTTTGTGGTGCCATTGACTGCAATGGAGAGACGATGAGAGCATTAGCAGAGAACAATCATGATACAGCGAGTGGTTTTTAAAGATTCCCTAACAGCTAGATGAAATTTCTGTAAATTCTGACTTCTTGATGCACATTTCCAATGTACAGAACAGGGATCTTCAGTTATTCCATAGGTTAGACTGTATAGCTCCTGTATATCTCTATAAGCAATTTGGGGCAGGGATCATCTTTTTGTTCTGTGTTTGTACAGCACCTAGCACATTGGGGTCTGTCCATGTCTGTCTCCTAGACACTACTTCAATACACTATTATTATACAAGTTAAAGGGCAGATCCATATTACAACTACAGCTGGTAAAATATTTAAAAAACCCAGATCATCATTTGACTGTTCTTCAAATTTCATTCATCCAATTAAAGATCAGAAACAATATCATGTGACTTGGCATGACCAGCTGTCACAGCATAAATAACAAATATTAAAATTTAATGATCAGTCACCTGACAATTGTTTCAAACTACTCACTGAATCCGTTACAAAGAACAAATCCCTGTGTAGAAATTAGGATTGCTAGGCAACAGATTTAGACTCCAAATAATTTATTAAATTCATAACAAATACATCACCCAGATCAATTACATACTCTATCATCTGTGCCAGGTTCATGCTTTGGCGTGACTGACAGTATATTTATAATGGAGTTTGGATGAGGAATTGGAGTATTTTCTTCTACCAGTGCATAATTAAAACCAATAACAGAACTGGGCAATCTGATCAGGGTGTGATCATCTAGTGAAACAAGGATATGAACCTGTGCTCTTTCTTTAGGGAATAAAGGAAACATGGGGAACTGAAGCCAAGTACCTATCCACAGCATAGGTCCAGCATAGGCAGCAGCAATGCAAGCTTCCATACATTGCTTAGCCAATATGTCCCAGACCAGTGCTGGAAAGAGCTCCCTGGAGGGATGAGAGGAGTCTTGTTACATTTTTCACACGTACAAAGAATAACCATACACTTTCCATCCAAGTGGTTTTGCTTTTAAAGATTGGGGGGTAGGGGACAACCAAACAAGAAAGAACAAAAGTTAAGTCTCCCTCAGAGAGCACAGTGTATGCATCTCCTCTGTAACATGCTGCATCATGTCAGGTCCGCCTCACAAAATGGCAGCTGCCCCTGAAGTGCTCAGAATCCAAAGCATCACAGTTACAAAGCTACATGCATCAGTCCTTTCCCTGGCTGTTAAGACTGGCCTGAAAAGTGCCAATTCTGATGGTTGTTTTGCAATATACCTGTCCACTAGGAACTGCACTGAGACCCAACAGCCCATTTTGCATAAGCTGGAATTTGTTTCCTTTTTTAATCATTACTACGTAGTATACACAATAAACCTGCGCTGAATTTGCTTGCCCGCAATATTGAGTGCTCTATTATTTCTGTAATAATTTCAGTTTTAAGAGACAGAATTAATCTAACTGTGCTGCAAGAAACTGGCTAATGTGCACGTGTACCTCTGCCCCCTCGTGGCTCAAGGCCTACAGACGATAAAAGCTTTTCCACTGCTAACGAGTCAGCCTATTTTCCCTTATCTCAAGTACTTGTGCAGACAGCAGTCTTGTGTTCTGTGTCTGGTGCCTCCAGCTTGCGCTTCAGCAGATGACTGTGACGTGTACATATGCCACTACGAATTCAGTACAGGACTGGTATGGAGTAACAAATGTTGCAACATCTGGAATAATAGCAGACGTAACATTTTGACAACAGACATTTCATTGTTTGGGAATGAATCTGGCCTAACGGTTATAATTAGGGTTGGAACAGGATTAGATTTTTATCAGTAAATGTCTGCAAATATCAATTTCAATGTACACACACAAACTGACCAATAGTCTGGTCAATCAGCATCAAAATGTACAGATAGGAAAAGTGCTGCTTGAGAACTTACCAGTTTGCTTTAAGGATATTTACTGTGTATGTTTTGACAGTTTGTGTTTTGGCCTTTATAAAGCTTTAACTTTTTGAATCTCAACATCCATGGTCATTAAATAATTATTGTCTGACCCTCCCCAAAATCTCCTACAACTGAAAATTTAAATTGATAAAAAAAAAATGCTTAAAACAAACACCAAATAAATACATGTCAAAATTATAAGAAAATAAAAATTGAATTCTGCCCAGCCTAATTATAGTGTAAAAAGTAAACCGAGAACTCTATTTCTAACCCATTTAAGGTCAATTTAACTCCTCTGCTCTACAGTTCCCATGTGGGGAGCTAGGAATCCTAGGGGAAGTTTTTTCCTGACTTGGTTCTTTTCTAGCTGCAACTGATCTTTAATTGACTCTTTTTGTTACCATGTTAAGGCCGTGCAACCTGATTTTCAGAGGTCCTGAGCGCCTACAACTCCTGCTGCAATGAAAGGGCATTGTGTGCACTGAGCACTTGCGAAATCCTGTCCATTTCTCTTTTGCGGTCCAAATACACTTTAGGGCGCCTGGCTTTATACATTCAAGTTGGGGGGGTGGCCTAAATATCTCTCTCCTAGCACGTTATAAAAGGGTATGTGCCATCCCTGCACACCAGCTCTGCAGGTCAGCCCCACCTTACTTCGCCCCAATTGGGGCATTAAAATATTCCCTATAAAGGATCTAAGCCAGTAGAAACCAAAACCAATCAAAGTAAGTATGGCTCCTTTAATAAGATTTCGGGGAAGGAGCAATTACTACAAACTGTTCCCGAGGATCCTAGTTCAGGTCTCCCAATCAAAGTCTCTGAATCTGGCCAGGTTAGTCTTCCTGAACCAGAAAAAGAGCTCACCCTCTCTTGTAGACTGGATACCTTTTCATCCTCTCTCCTCGGCCTCTCTGGCTTTGCAGGTTTCCCCAGGTTGCCTTGTCACACCTGCTCCTTCTGAGCCCACTAATCCTTAATGACAGCCCAGCTAGATAGGGAGTGTCTGCACCCTCATCAGCCGCAGCTGGTACATGCGCAGAGCGGATGGGCCCCAGGCCGCTGGCAAAGGGGCAGTGTCTTGTCTTGTTTAATCTAGTTTCTTTTGTTTAACAAAATGACTTAAGTGGTGTGAATGTATCAGCCCCAATGAAAGAAATGCAAAGTAACAATTCTTCAGGCAAACATAGCCCAGCAAACATGCCCTTAGAGTTCCTTCAAGACACAAATCTAGACCATAGAGCTCTTCTAATTTGTCCAAATTAAATTCACGCCATCACACGCAGTCTCTCCCTGTTGCTCAGAGGAGGTACAGAGGCAATCTCTGCTGGCATTTACACTGGTGTAAAGCTGGAATTACTCTGCGGAAGTCAGAGGAATTAGCCCACGTTTACAGCAGTGTAACTATGAGCAGCATCTGATTGTGGTATTGAGGTCTCACGCTGCTAGGACTTTTACTGATACAACATACGCTACAGAAAATACACAGGTCAATTCTCATTTGGCTTGTGTTCAGTGGGGCAGGAAGGCAGGGTGACCAGTCGAAAAGGGGGCCTGGCGGCTCCGGTCAGCACCGCCGACTGGGCTGTAAAAAGTCCGGTCGGCAGTGCTGTGGAGCTGAGGCAGGCTAGTCCCTACCTGTCCTGGGGCACCGCGCTGTGGAGCCTCCTGCCCTCCCCCCCGGCCCGCCACCTAGGAGCCAGACCTGCTGGCTGCTTCCGGGGCACAGCGCGGCGCCCCAGGACAGGTTGAAAGTAGCCTGCCTTAGCCCCGCTGCACCGTAAGCCGCCTGAGGTAAGCCCGTACCCCAACCCTGAGCTCCAACTCCCTGCCCTAGCCCTGAGCCCCCCCAAACCTGGAATCCCTTCCTGCACCCCAAACCCCTCATCCCCAGCCCAGAGCCAGTACCCCCTCCTACACCTCAACCCCCTGCCTCAACCCCTCGGTCCCACCCCCAGCCTGGATCCCCCTCCTGCACCCCAAACCCCTCATCCCCAGCCCCACCCCAGAGCCTGCACCCCCAGCTGGAGCCCTCAGCCCCTCCCACACCCCAACTCCCTACCCCAGCCCAGAGCCCCCTCCCACACCCTGAACCCCTCATTTCTGGCCCCACCCTGGAGCCCACACCCCCATTTAGAGGCCCCACCCTCTCCTGCACCCCAAACCCCAGCCCAGTGAAAGTGAGTGAGGGTGGGGGAGTGCGAGCCACCAAGGGAGGTGTAATGTATTGAGTGGGGGGGGGGGTCATCAGGGAAGGGGCAGGGGGTGGGGCTAGGCAGCGGCTGTTTGGGTTTGTGCCAATAGAAAGTTGGCAACCCTACAGGAAGGGCCTTCTGGGACAGGGCTTGGGGTGGTAGGGCATGCTCTGCCCAGTTTAGCATACACACACACTCACCTCCAGCCCATGGCTCACTCATATGACTCTTGCCCTTTGCAGCAATAATTTGCATGGGAGCCTTTCATGGAGCCACAGACTCCAAATATGGGCCCACATTAGTGCCGTTTCTGCAGTCTCGATATGAGCCGCGTCAGTGCTAAATGAGCTTCGGGTTTGAATGCTTTTCAGCCAGGCACTGAGATAAAACATTTATATACAGAACTTACAGCTCCGGCAGGAAAGTAAAATACAAGCAACTCCATAGCTTGAAGCTAATTCTTACGTAGGTTGCGCTCTGAAGAGTGACTCTCAAAATCAGCTCTTCTTTTCCAGCCCACGTCCTCACATGTGCATTCGCAGTCAGATCTGATGGGTTTATTGACCAAAATAATCATTATTACCCATTGCGAGCACTGTGAGCAGTTCAGAGTCAAGGTGGCTGTGGGAGAGGGAAATGCAAATGGCTCTTTTCTCATGCATCATCAGCAAAACTTCTAAGCAAGGTCCACCTCCAGTGCCACATTCTGCCCTCATATGCATCCGAAGAAGTGGGTTGTAGCCCATGAAAGCTTATGCTCTAATAAATTTGTTAGTCTCTAAGGTGCCACAAGTACTCCTTTTCTTTTTGCAGATACAGACTAACACGGCTGCTACTCTGAAACCTGTCATTCTGCCCTCAGTTGCTCCTCTCCAAACAAAGGGAGAATTGAGCCTTCAACATCTTTATTATTGCTGATGATGGGTGAGCAGCAAAGAACCCTAACAGATTATTTTGCTCCAGATCCCTAAATGGCCCCCTCAAGGATTGAACTCATAACCCTGGATTTAGAAGGCCAATGCTCAAACCACTGAGCTATCCCTCCCCATCCAGCTGCAAAAAGCATTCGTGGCTTCAGCTTCATCCTGATGCAAAAAGGGAAAAATGTCCAAAACTCTCAAATATTCATGGGATCAGAAAATCATTTCCTGCCCCGCTGTAATCTGGAGTCCCTGAGACAATGGTTGTGGGAACGCCACATTGCTACTTTTACAGCCAGTTTATAGACGAGACTCTCAGTTTAAATGGAACTGAGATGGAGTTCACTGCTGCGGACATTAGGAATGTGGGTGGGTATCTGTGACATTCAGTATCGACTCAGGGTATCTGGCATTCTGCAGGCCTGCCTGCTTCTAGTGACATGTTGTAGGTTCTTCCCCAATGTTGTCCTTCCCAGGAGGCCAAGGCACCGCTGACAGATCTTTCCCTTGCTGGTGGCTTGTGGATATTGCCTGATTTCTCCTCCTCCCCCCCCCCCCCCCCCCGAAAGTGCAGGGATAAAAACCTCAGGGATTTTCTTCTCCCCTCCTCAGAGGTCTCACACTGAAAACTTACCCCGGGAGGAGTTTTTCCATCTAAACCATTGTGGAAAGGGACCACTCCATGCACAAGAACACAACACTACTTACAGCACAGCAGGCTGGAAATGTGCTGCTTTGTTCAGCTAAGTAACAATACAGGGAAACTCCCACTAACTAAAGGGGCAGGAGTGGAGCATGGCTCCATCCCATAATATTCAGTTAACTGCTTTGCTACAAAGCTAAAACAAAAATGTGACCTGTCTCTGCACCGCAGGTTTCCAATTCCAGAGACAGGCGGATGAGTGGGTGGGTTTTTTGCATGACTGGAATTCCTAGAAAGGTTTTGGCAGCTGGCTCTCTGAGTTCTGGCTAGGGAACAACAATATTCATGTGTTAACAGCTCATCAGACCCTCGCTGGGTAAAAGAGTCAGCTGGCAGCGAAATCCCTAACCCAGCTGTGAGATTCCACACACATCTGGGCACCCAGCGTTACCGGACAGCTCAGCTCTGTCAATGGTTCCATTCCTTCCCCCTGCCCTTCCCTTTGTTCCTGATGGCTCCCTCCTGCCTCCCTTAGACTTCAGATCCAGAACTCCATCCTAATCCCTAAAATAACGAGGAGTACTTGTGGCACTTTAGAGACTAACACATTTATTTGGGCATAAGCTTTCGTGGGCTAAGGTGGGCTATTATCAGCAGGAGAAAGAACTTTTGCAGTGATAATCAGGATGGCCCATTTCAAACAGTTGACAAGAAGGTGTGAGTAATAGTAGGGGGAAAAGTAGCATGTGAAAATAGTTTTAGTTTGTGTAATGACCCATCCACTCCCAGTCTTTATTCAAGCCTAATTTAATGGTGTCCAGTTTGCAAATTAATTCCAGTTCTGCAGGTTCTCATTGGAGTCTGTTTTTGAAGTTTTTTTGTTGAAGAATTGTGACTTTTAGGTCTGTAATTGAGTGTCCAGGGAGGTTGAAGTGTTCTCCGACTGGTTTTTGAATGTTATAATTCTTGACCTCTGATTTGTGTCCATTTATTCTTTTGCATAGAGACTGTCCAGTTTGGCCAATGTACATGGCAGAGGGGCATTGCTGGCACATGATGGCATATATCACGTTGGTAGATGTGCAGGTGAAGGAGCCCCTGATGGTGTGGCTGATGTGATTAGGTCCTATGATGGTATCCCTTGAATAGATATGTGGACAGAGTTGGCAACGGGCTTTGTTGCAAGGATAGATTCCTGGGTTAGCGTTTTTGTTGTGTGGTGTGTGGTTGCTGGTGAGTATTTGCTTCAGGTTGGGGGGCTGTCTGTAAGCAAGGACTGGCCTGTCTCCCAAGATCTGTGAGAGCGAGGGATCGTCCTTCAGGATAGGTTGTAGATCCTTGATGATGCGCTGGAGAGGTTTTAGTTGGGGGCTGAATGTGATGGCTAGTGGTGTTCTGTTACTTTCTTTGTTGGGCCTGTTCTGTAGCAGGTGACTTCTGGGTACTCTTCTGGCTCGGTCAATGTGTTTCTTCACTTCAGCAGGTGGGTATTGTAGTTTTAAGAACGCTTGATAGAGATCTTGTAGGTGTTTGTCTCTGTCTGAGGGATTGGAGCAAATGTGGTTATATCTTAGAGCTTCGCTGTAGACGAGGGGTCGGCAACCTTTCAGAAGTGGTGTGCCGAGTCTTCATTTATTCACTCTAATTTAAGGTTTTGCGTGCCAGTAATACATTTTAACGGTTTTAGAAGGTCTCTTTCTATGTCTATATTATATAACTAAACTATTGTATGTAAAGTAAACAAGGTTTTCAAAATGTTTAAGAAGAGTCATTTAAAATTAAATTAAAATGCTGATCTTACGCCACCAGCCTGCT